>NC_090446.1:610224583-610439218 GCF_031143425.1 Pleurodeles waltl | reverse complement strand
CTACCCCCACAAGTGAGGTTTCATTTTTATCGGGAGACTTGGGGAAACGCTGGCTGGAAGGGAATTTGTGGCTCCTCTCTGATTCCAGAACTTTCTGGCACCGAAATGAGAGGAAAAGTGTTTTTTTGGCCAAATGTTGAGATTTGCAAAGGATTCTGGGTAACAGAACCTGGTCAGAGCACCACAAGTCACCCCATCTTGGATTCCCCTAGGTGTCTAGTTTTCAAAACTATGCAGGTTTGCTAAATTTCCCTAGTTGCGGTCTGAGCTAGACGCCAAAATCCACAGCTAGGCTCTTTGCAAAAAACAGCTCTGTTTTCATTGTGAAAATGTGATGTGTCCACGTTGTGTTTTTGGGCATTTCCTGTTGTTGGCGCTAGGCCTACCCCCACAAGTGAGGTACCATTTTTATCAGGAGACTTGGGGGAACGCTGGGTGGAAGGAAATTGGTGGCTCCTCTCTGATTCCAGAACTTTCTGTCACCAAAATGAGAGGAAAAAGTGTTTTTTGGCCATATTTTGAGGTTTGCAAAGGATTCTGGGTAACAGGACCTGGCCAGAGCACCACAAGTCACCCCATCTTGGGTTCCCCTAGGTGTCTAATTTTCAAAACTGTGCAGGTTTGCTAAATTTCCCTAGTTGCCGGCTGAGCTAGAGGCCAAAATCCACAGCTAGGCTCTTTGCAAAAAACAGTTCTGTTTTCTTTGTGAAAATGTGATGTGTCCATGTTGTGTTTTGGGGCATTTCCTGTTGTGGGAGCTAGGCCTAACCCCACAAGTGAGGTACCATTTTTATCAGGAGACTTGGGGAAACGCTGGATGGAAAGGAATTTGTGGCTCCTCTCTGATTCCAGGACTTTCTGTCACCAAATGAGAGGAAAAGTGTTTTTTTGGCCATATTTTGAGATTTGCAAAGGATTCTGGGTAACAGAACCTGGTCAGAGCACCACAACTCACCCCATCTTGGATTTCCCTAGGTGTCTAGTTTTCAAAACTACGCAGGTTTGCTAGGTTTCCCTAGGTGCCGGCTGAGCTAGAGGTCAAAATCCACAGCTAGGCACTTTGCAAAAAACAGCTCTGTTTTCTTTGTGAAAATGTGATGTGTCCAAGTTGTGTTTTGGGGCATGTTCTGTTGCGGCCGCGAGGCCTACCCCCACAAGTCAGGTACCATTTTTATCGGGAGACTTGGGGGAACGCTGGGTGGAAGAAATTTGTGGCTCCTTTCTGATTCCAGAACTTTCTGTCACCGAAATGAGAGGAAAAGTGTTTTTTGGGCCAAATTTTGAGGTTTGCAAAGGATTCTGGGTAACAGAACCTGGTCAGAGCCCCACAAGTTACCCCATCTTGGATTCCCCTAGGTGTCTAATTTTCAAAACTGTGCAGGTTTGCTAAATTTCCCTAGGTGCCGGCTGAGCTAGAGGCCAAAATCCACAGCTAGGCACTTTGCAAAAAACAGCTCTGTTTTCTTTGTGAAAATGTGATGTGTCCACGCTGTGTTTTGAGGCATTTCCTGTCGCGGGCGCTAGGCCTACCCCCACAAGTGAGGTACCATTTTTATCGGGAGACTTGGGGGAACGCTGGGTGGAAGGAAATTGGTGGCTCCTCTCTGATTCCTGAAGTTTCTGTCACCGAAATGAGAGTAAAAGTGTTTTTTTGGCCAAATTTGAGGTTTGCAAAGGATTCTGGGTAACAGAACCTGGTCAGGGCACCACAAGTCACCCCATCTTGGATTCCTCTAGGTGTTTAGTTTTCAAAACTGTGCAGGTTTGCTACATTTCCCTAGATGCCGGCTGAGCTAGAGGCCAAAATCCACAGCTAGGCACTTTGCAAAAAACTGCTCTCTTTTCTTTTTGAAAATGTTATGTGTCCACGTTGTGTTTTGGGGCATAGTCTGTTGCGGCCGCGAGGCCTACCCCCACAAGTGAGGTTTCATTTTTATCGGGAGACTTGGTGAAATGCTGGGTGGAAGGGAATTTGTGGCTCCTCTTTGATTACAGAACTTTCTGGCACCGAAATGAGAGGAAAAGTGTTTTTTTGGCCAAATGTTGAGATTTGCAAAGGATTCTGGGTAACAGAACCTGGTCAGAGCACCACAAGTCACCCCATCTTGGATTCCCCTAGGTGTCTAGTTTTCAAAACTACGCAGGTTTGCTAAATTTCCCTAGTTGCGGGCTGAGCTAGAGGCCAAAATCCACAGCTAGGCTCTTTGCAAAAAACAGCTCTGTTTTCATTGTGAAAATGTGATGTGTCCACGTTGTGTTTTGGGGCATTTCCTGTTCTTGGCGCTAGGCCTACCCCACAAGTGAGGTACCATTTTTATCAGGAGACTTGGGGGAACGCTGGGTGGAAGGAAATTGGTGGCTCCTCTCTGATTCCAGAACTTTCTGTCACCAAAATGAGAGGAAAAAGTGTTTTTTGGCCATATTTTGAGGTTTGCAAAGGATTCTGGGTAACAGAACCTGGTCAGAGCACCACAAGTCACCCCATCTTTGGTTCCCCTAGGTGTCTAATTTTCAAAACTGTGCAGGTTTGCTACATTTCCCTAGGTGCCGGCTGAGCTAGAGGCCAAAACGTACAGCTAGGCACTTTGCAAAAAACAGCTCTCTTTTCTTTGTGAAAATGTTATGTGTCCACGTTGTGTTTTGGGGCATGTTCTGTTGCGGCCGCGATGCCTACCCCCACAAGTGAGGTACCATTTTTATCGGGAGACTTGGGGAACGCTGGGTGGAAGGAAATTTGTGGCTCCCTTCTGATTCCAGAACTTTCTGTCACCAAAATAAGGGGAAAAGTGTTTTTTTGGCCAAATTTTGAGGTTTGCAAAGGATTCTGGGTAACAGAACCTGGTCAGAGCACCACAAGTCACCCCATCTTGGATTCCCCTAGGTGTCTAATTTTCAAAACTGTGCAGGTTTGCTAAATTTCCCTAGGTGCCGGCTGAGCTAGAGGCCAAAATCCACAGCTAGGCACTTTGCAAAAAACAGCTCTCTTTTCTTTGTGAAAATGTTATGTTTCCACGTTGTGTTTTGGGGTATCTTCTGTTGCGGCCGCGAGGCCTACCCCCACAAGTCAGGTACCATTTTTATCGGGAGACTTGGGGGAACGCTGGGTGGAAGGAATTTGTGGCTCCTTTCTGATTCCAGAACTTTCTGTCACCGAAATGAGAGGAAAAGTGTTTTTTGGGTCAAATTTTGAGGTTTGCAAAGGATTCTGGGTAACAGAAGCTGGTCAGAGCCCCACAAGTTACCCCATCTTGGATTCCCCTAGGTGTCTAATTTTCAAAACTGTGCAGGTTTGCTAAATTTCCCTAGGTGCCGGCTGAGCTAGAGGCCAAAATCCACAGCTAGGCACTTTGGAAAAAACAGCTCTGTTTTCTTTGTGAAAATGTGATGTGTCCATGCTGTGTTTTGGGGCATTTCCTGTCGCGTGCGCTAGGCCTACCCCCACAAGTGAGGTACCATTTTTATCGGGAGACTTGGGGGAACGCTGGGTGGAAGGAAATTGGTGGCTCCTCTCTGATTCCTGAACTTTCTGTCACCGAAATGAGAGTAAAAGTGTTTTTTTGGCCAAATTTGAGGTTTGCAAAGGATTCTGGGTAACAGAACCTGGTCAGGGCACCACAAGTCACCCCATCTTGGATTCCTCTAGGTGTTTAGTTTTCAAAACTGTGCAGGTTTGCTACATTTCCCTAGGTGCCGGCTGAGCTAGAGGCCAAAATCCACAGCTAGGCACTTTGCAAAAAACTGCTCTCTTTTCTTTTTGAAAATGTTATGTGTCCACGCTGTGTTTTGGGGCATAGCCTGTTGCGGCCGCGAGGCCTACCCCCACAAGTGAGGTTTCATTTTCATCGGGAGACTTGGGGAAACGCTGGGTGGAAGGGAATTTGTGGCTCCTCTCTGATTCCAGAACTTTCTGGCACCGAAATGAGAGGAAAAGTGTTTTTTTGGCCAAATTTGAGGTTTGCAAAGGATTCTGGGTAACAGAACCTGGTCAGGGCACCACAAGTCACCCCATCTTGGATTCCCCTAGGTGTCTAATTTTCAAAACTGTGCAGGTTTGCTAAATTTCCGTAGGTGCCGGCTGAGCTAGAGGCCAAAATCCACAGCTAGTCACTTTGCAAAAAACAGCTCTGTTTTCTTTGTGAAAATGTGATGTGTCCACGCTGTGTTTTGGAGCATTTCCTGTCGCGGGCGCTAGGCCTACCCCCAAAAGTGAGCTACCATTTTTATCGGGAGACTTGGGGGAACGCTGGGTGGAAGGAAATTGGTGGCTCCTCTCTGATTCCTGAACTTTCTGTCACCGAAATGAGAGGAATTAGTGTTTTTTTGGCCATATTTTGAGGTTTGCAAAGGATTCTGGGTAACAGAACCTGGTCAGGGCACCACAAGTCACCCCATCTTGGATTCCCCTAGGTGTTTAGTTTTCAAAACTGTGCAGGTTTGCTAAATTTCCCTAGGTGCCGGCTGAGCTAGAGGCCAAAATCCACAGCTAGACACTTTGCAAAAAACAGCTCTGTTTTCTTTGTGAAAATGTGATGTGTCCACGCTGTGTTTTGGGGCACTTCCTGTCGCGGGCGCTAGGCCTACCCCCACAACTGAGGTACCATTTTTATCGGGAGACTTGGGGGAACGCTGGGTGGAAGGAAATTGGTGGCTCCTCTCGGATTCCTGAACTTTCTGTCACCGAAATGAGAGTAAAAGTGTTTTTTTGGCCAAATTTGAGGTTTGCAAAGGATTCTGGGTAACAGAACCTGGTCAGGGCACCACAAGTCACCCCATCTTGGATTCCTCTAGGTGTTTAGTTTTCAAAACTGTGCAGGTTTGCTGCATTTCCCTAGGTGCCGGCTGAGCTAGAGGCCAAAATCCACAGCTAGGCACTTTGCAAAAAACAGCTCTCTTTTCTTTGTGAAAATGTTATGTGTCCACGTTGTGTTTTGGGGCATCTTCTGTTGCGGCCGCGAGGCCTACCCCCACAAGTCAGGTACCATTTTTATCGGGAGACTTTGGGGAACGCTGGGTGGAAGAAATTAGTGGCTCCTTTCTGATTCCAGAACTTTCTGTCACCGAAATGAGAGTAAAAGTGTTTTTTTGGCCAAATTTGAGGTTTGCAAAGGATTCTGGGTAACAGAACCTGGTCAGGGCACCACAAGTCACCCCATCTTGGATTCCTCTAGGTGTTTAGTTTTCAAAACTGTGCAGGTTTGCTGCATTTCCCTAGGTGCCGGCTGAGCTAGAGGCCAAAATCCACAGCTAGGTACTTTGCAAAAAACTGCTCTCTTTTCTTTTTGAAAATGTTATGTGTCCACGCTGTGTTTTGGGGCATAGTCTGTTGCGGCCGCGAGGCCTACCCCCACAAGTGAGGTTTCATTTTTATCGGGAGACTTGGGGAAACGCTGGGTGGAAGGGAATTTGTGGCTCCTCTCTGATTCCAGAACTTTCTGGCACCGAAATGAGAGGAAAAGTGTTTTTTTGGCCACATTTTGAGATTTGCAAAGGATTCTGGGTAACAGAACCTGGTCAGAGCACCACAAGTCACCCCATCTTGGATTCCCCTAGGTGCCTAGTTTTCAAAACTACGCAGGTTTGCTAAATTTTCCTAGTTGCGGGCTGAGCTAGAGGCCAAAATCCACAGCTAGGCACTTTGCAAAAAACAGCTCTGTTTTCTTTGTGAAAATGTGATGTGTCCACGCTGTGTTTTGGGGCATTTCCTGTCGCGGGCGCTAGGCCTACCCCCACAAGTGAGGTACCATTTTTATCAGGAGACTTGGGGAAACGCTGGGTGGAAGGGAATTTGTGGCTCCTCTCTGATTCCTGAACTTTCTGTCACCGAAATGAGAGGAATTTGTGTTTTTTTGGCCATATTTTGAGGTTTGCAAAGGATTCTGGGTAACAGAACCTGGTCAGAGCCCCACAAGTTACCACATCTTGGATTCCCCTAGGTGTCTAATTTTCAAAACTGTGCAGGTTTGCTACATTTCCCTAGGTGCCGGCTGAGCTAGAGGCCAAAACCCACAGCTAGGCACTTTGCAAAAAACAGCTCTCTTTTCCTTGTGAAAATGTTATGTGTCCACGTTGTGTTTTGGGGCATGTTCTGTTGCGGCCGCGATGCCTACCCCCACAAGTGAGGTACCATTTTTATCGGGAGACTTGGGGGAACGCTGGGTGGAAGGAAATTTGTGGCTCCCTTCTGATTCCAGAACTTTCTGTCACCAAAATAAGAGGAAAAGTGTTTTTTGGGCCAAATTTTGAGGTTTGCAAAGGATTCTGGGTAACAGAACCTGGTCAGAGCACCACAAGTCACCCCATCTTGGATTCCCCTAGGTGTCTAATTTTCAAAACTGTGCAGGTTTGCTAAATTTCCCTAGGTGCCGGCTAAGCTAGAGGCCAAAATCCAAAGTTACGCACTTTGCAAAAAACAGCTCTGTTTTCTTTGTGAAAATGTGATGTGTCCACGCTGTGTTTTGGAGCATTTCCTGTCGCGGGCGCTAGGCCTACCCCCAAAAGTGAGGTACCATTTTTATCGGGAGACTTGGGGGAACGCTGGGTGGAAAGAAATTGGTGGCTCCTCTCTGATTCCTGAGCTTTCTGTCACCGAAATAAGAGGAATTAGGCCCATATTTATACTTTTTTAGCGCCGCATTTGCGCCACTTTTTGACGCAAAAGCGGCACAAATTTACAAAATACAATTGTATTTTGTAAGTTTGCGCCGCTTTTGCGTCAAAAAATGACGCAAATGCGGCGCTATAAAAGTATAAATATGGGCCTTAGTGTTTTTTTGGCCATATTTTGAGGTTTGCAAAGGATTAGGGGTAACAGAACCTGGTCAGGGCACCACAAGTCACCCCATATTGGATTCCCCTAGGTGTTTAGTTTTCAAAACTGTGCAGGTTTGCTACATTTCCCTAGGTGCCGGCTGAGCTAGAGGCCAAAATCCACAGCTAGGCACTTTGCAAATAACAGCTCTCTTTTCTTTGTGAAAATGTTATGTGTCCACGTTGTGTTTTGGGGCATCTTCTGTTGCAGCCGCGAGGCCTACCCCCACAAGTCAGGTACCATTTTTATCGGGAGACTTGGGGGAACGCTGGGTGGAAGAAATTTGTGGCTCCTTTCTGATTCCAGAACTTTCTGTCACCGAAATGAGAGGAAAAGTGTTTTTTGGGCCAAATTTTGAGGTTTGCAAAGGATTCTGGGTAACAGAACCTGGTCAGAGCCCCACAAGTTACCCCATCTTGGATTCCCCTAGGTGTCTAATTTTCAAAACTGTGCAGGTTTCCTAATTTCCCTAGGTGCCGGCTGAGCTAGAGGCCAAAATCCACAGCTAGGCACTTTGCAAAAAACAGCTCTGTTTTCTTTGTGAAAATGTGATGTGTCCACGCTGTGTTTTGGGGCATTTCCTGTCGCGGGCGCTAGGCCTAACCCCACAAGTGAGGTACCATTTTTATCGGGAGACTTGGGGGAACGCTGGGTGGAAGGAAATTGGTGGCTCCTCTCTGATTCCTGAACTTTCTGTCACCGAAATGAGAGTAAAAGTGTTTTTTGGCCAAATTTGAGGTTTGCAAAGGATTCTGGGTAACAGAACCTGGTCTGGGCACCACAAGTCACCCCATCTTGGATTCCTCTAGGTGTTTAGTTTTCAAAACTGTGCAGGTTTGCTACATTTCCCTAGGTGCCGGCTGAGCTAGAGGCCAAAATCCACAGCTAGGCACTTTGCAAAAAACTGCTCTCTTTTCTTTTTGAAAATGTTATGTGTCCACGTTGTGTTTTGGGGCATAGTCTGTTGCGGCCGCGAGGCCTACCCCCACAAGTGAGGTTTCATTTTTATCTGGAGACTTGGGGAAACGCTGGGTGGAAGGGAATTTGTGGCTCCTCTCTGATTCCAGAACTTTCTGGCACCGAAATGAGAGGAAAAGTGTTTTTTTGGCCAAATGTTGAGATTTGCAAAGGATTCTGGGTAACAGAACCTGGTCAGAGCACCACAAGTCACCCCATCTTGGATTCCCCTAGGTGTCTAGTTTTCAAAACTACGCAGGTTTGCTAAATTTCCCTAGTTGCGGTCTGAGCTAGACGCCAAAATCCACAGCAAGGCTCTTTGCAAAAAACAGCTCTGTTTTCATTGTGAAAATGTGATGTGTCCACGTTGTGTTTTTGGGCATTTCCTGTTGTTGGCGCTAGGCCTACCCCCACAAGTGAGGTACCATTTTTATCAGGAGACTTGGGGGAACGCTGGGTGGAAGGAAATTGGTGGCTCCTCTCTGATTCCAGAACTTTCTGTCACCAAAATGAGAGGAAAAAGTGTTTTTTGGCCATATTTTGAGGTTTGCAAAGGATTCTGGGTAACAGGACCTGGCCAGAGCACCACAAGTCACCCCATCTTGGGTTCCCCTAGGTGTCTAATTTTCAAAACTGTGCAGGTTTGCTAAATTTCCCTAGTTGCCGGCTGAGCTAGAGGCCAAAATCCACAGCTAGGCTCTTTGCAAAAAACAGTTCTGTTTTCTTTGTGAAAATGTGATGTGTCCATGTTGTGTTTTGGGGCATTTCCTGTTGTGGGAGCTAGGCCTACCCCCACAAGTGAGGTACCATTTTTATCAGGAGACTTGGGGAAACGCTGGATGGAAATGAATTTGTGGCTCCTCTCTGATTCCAGGACTTTCTGTCACCGAAATGAGAGGAAAAGTGTTTTTTTGGCCATATTTTGAGATTTGCAAAGGATTCTGGGTAACAGAACCTGGTCAGAGCACCACAACTCACCCCATCTTGGATTTCCCTAGGTGTCTAGTTTTCAAAACTACGCAGGTTTGCTAGGTTTCCCTAGGTGCCGGCTGAGCTAGAGGTCAAAATCCACAGCTAGGCACTTTGCAAAAAACAGTTCTGTTTTCTTTGTGAAAATGTGATGTGTCCAAGTTGTGTTTTGGGGCATGTTCTGTTGCGGCCGCAAGGCCTACCCCCACAAGTCAGGTACCATTTTTATCGAGAGACTTGGGGAAACGCTGGGTGGAAGAAATTTGTGGCTCCTTTCTGATTCCAGAACTTTCTGTCACCGAAATGAGAGGAAAAGTGTTTTTTGGGCCAAATTTTGAGGTTTGCAAAGGATTCTGGGTAACAGAACCTGGTCAGAGCCCCACAAGTTACCCCATCTTGGATTCCCCTAGGTGTCTAATTTTCAAAACTGTGCAGGTTTGCTAAATTTCCCTAGGTGCCGGCTGAGCTAGAGGCCAAAATCCACAGCTAGGCACTTTGCAAAAAACAGCTCAGTTTTCTTTGTGAAAATGTTATGTGTCCACGTTGTGTTTTGGGGCATCTTCTGTTGCGGCCGCGAGGCCTACCCCCACAAGTCAGGTACCATTTTTATCGGGAGACTTGGGAGAACGCTGGGTGGAAGAAATTTGTGGCTCCTTTCTGATTCCAGAACTTTCTGTCACCGAAATGAGAGGAAAAGTGTTTTTTGGGCCAAATTTTGAGGTTTGCAAAGGATTCTGGGTAACAGAACCTGGTCAGAGCCCCACAAGTTACCCCATCTTGGATTCCCCTAGGTGTCTAATTTTCAAAACTGTGCAGGTTTCCTAATTTCCCTAGGTGCCGGCTGAGCTAGAGGCCAAAATCCACAGCTAGGCACTTTGCAAAAAACAGCTCTGTTTTCTTTGTGAAAATGTGATGTGTCCACGCTGTGTTTTGGGGCATTTCCTGTCGCGGGCGCTAGGCCTAACCCCACAAGTGAGGTACCATTTTTATCGGGAGACTTGGGGGAACGCTGGGTGGAAGGAAATTGGTGGCTCCTCTCTGATTCCTGAACTTTCTGTCACCGAAATGAGAGTAAAAGTGTTTTTTTGGCCAAATTTGAGGTTTGCAAAGGATTCTGGGTAACAGAACCTGGTCTGGGCACCACAAGTCACCCCATCTTGGATTCCTCTAGGTGTTTAGTTTTCAAAACTGTGCAGGTTTGCTACATTTCCCTAGGTGCCGGCTGAGCTAGAGGACAAAATCCACAGCTAGGCTCTTTGCAAAAAACTGCTCTCTTTTCTTTTTGAAAATGTTATGTGTCCACGTTGTGTTTTGGGGCATAGTCTGTTGCGGCCGCGAGGCCTACCCCCACAAGTGAGGTTTCATTTTTATCTGGAGACTTGGGGAAACGCTGGGTGGAAGGGAATTTGTGGCTCCTCTCTGATTCCAGAACTTTCTGGCACCGAAATGAGAGGAAAAGTGTTTTTTTGGCCAAATGTTGAGATTTGCAAAGGATTCTGGGTAACAGAACCTGGTCAGAGCACCACAAGTCACCCCATCTTGGATTCCCCTAGGTGTCTAGTTTTCAAAACTATGCAGGTTTGCTAAATTTCCCTAGTTGCGGTCTGAGCTAGACGCCAAAATCCACAGCTAGGCTCTTTGCAAAAAACAGCTCTGTTTTCATTGTGAAAATGTGATGTGTCCACGTTGTGTTTTTGGGCATTTCCTGTTGTTGGCGCTAGGCCTACCCCCACAAGTGAGGTACCATTTTTATCAGGAGACTTGTGGGAACGCTGGGTGGAAGGAAATTGGTGGCTCCTCTCTGATTCCAGAACTTTCTGTCACCAAAATGAGAGGAAAAGGTGTTTTTTGGCCATATTTTGAGGTTTGCAAAGGATTCTGGGTAACAGGACCTGGCCAGAGCACCACAAGTCACCCCATCTTGGGTTCCCCTAGGTGTCTAATTTTCAAAACTGTGCAGGTTTGCTAAATTTCCCTAGTTGCCGGCTGAGCTAGAGGCCAAAATCCACAGCTAGGCTCTTTGCAAAAAACAGTTCTGTTTTCTTTGTGAAAATGTGATGTGTCCATGTTGTGTTTTGGGGCATTTCCTGTTGTGGGAGCTAGGCCTACCCCCACAAGTGAGGTACCATTTTTATCAGGAGACTTGGGGAAACGCTGGATGGAAAGGAATTTGTGGCTCCTCTCTGATTCCAGGACTTTCTGTCACCGAAAATAGAGGAAAAGTGTTTTTTTGGCCATATTTTGAGATTTGCAAAGGATTCTGGGTAACAGAACCTGGTCAGAGCACCACAACTCACCCCATCTTGGATTTCCCTAGGTGTCTAGTTTTCAAAACTACGCAGGTTTGCTAGGTTTCCCTAGGTGCCGGCTGAGCTAGAGGTCAAAATCCACAGCTAGGCACTTTGCAAAAAACAGCTCTGTTTTCTTTGTGAAAATGTGATGTGTCCAAGTTGTGTTTTGGGGCATGTTCTGTTGCGGCCGCAAGGCCTACCCCCACAAGTCAGGTACCATTTTTATCGGGAGACTTGGGGGAACGCTGGGTGGAAGAAATTTGTGGCTCCTTTCTGATTCCAGAACTTTCTGTCACCGAAATGAGAGGAAAAGTGTTTTTTGGGCCAAATTTTGAGGTTTGCAAAGGATTCTGGGTAACAGAACCTGGTCAGAGCCCCACAAGTTACCCCATCTTGGATTCCCCTAGGTGTCTAATTTTCAAAACTGTGCAGGTTTCCTAATTTCCCTAGGTGCCGGCTGAGCTAGAGGCCAAAATCCACAGCTAGGCACTTTGCAAAAAACAGCTCTGTTTTCTTTGTGAAAATGTGATGTGTCCACGCTGTGTTTTGGGGCATTTCCTGTCGCGGGCGCTAGGCCTAACCCCACAAGTGAGGTACCATTTTTATCGGGAGACTTGGGGGAACGCTGGGTGGAAGGAAATTGGTGGCTCCTCTCTGATTCCTGAACTTTCTGTCACCGAAATGAGAGTAAAAGTGTTTTTTTGGCCAAATTTGAGGTTTGCAAAGGATTCTGGGTAACAGAACCTGGTCAGAGCACCACAAGTCACCCCATCTTGGATTCCCCTAGGTGTCTAATTTTCAAAACTGTGCAGGTTTGCTAAATTTCCCTAGGTGCCGGCTGAGCTAGAGGCCAAAATCCACAGCTAGGCACTTTGCAAAAAAAAGCTCTCTTTTCTTAGTGAAAATGTTATGTGTCCACGTTGTGTTTTGGGGCATGTTCTGTTGCGGCCGCGATGCCTACCCCCACAAGTGAGGTACCATTTTTATCGGGAGACTTGGGGGAACGCTGGGTGGAAGGAAATTTGTGGCTCCCTTCTGATTCCAGAACTTTCTGTCACCGAAATAAGAGGAAAAGTGTTTTTTGGGCCAAATTTTGAGGTTTGCAAAGGATTCTGGGTAACAGAACCTGGTCAGAGCCCCACAAGTTACCCCATCTTGGATTCCCCTAGGTGTCTAATTTTCAAAACTGTGCAGGTTTGCTAAATTTCCCTAGGTGCCGGCTGAGCTAGAGGCCAAAATCCACAGCTAGGCACTTTGCAAAAAACAGCTCAGTTTTCTTTGTGAAAATGTTATGTGTCCACGTTGTGTTTTGGGGCATCTTCTGTTGCGGCCGCGAGGCCTACCCCCACAAGTCAGGTACCATTTTTATCGGGAGACTTGGGGGAACGCTGGGTGGAAGAAATGTGTGGCTCCTTTCTGATTCCAGAACTTTCTGTCACCGAAATGAGAGGAAAAGTGTTTTTTGGGCCAAATTTTGAGGTTTGCAAAGGATTCTGGGTAACAGAACCTGGTCAGAGCCCCACAAGTTACCCCATCTTGGATTCCCCTAGGTGTCTAATTTTCAAAACTGTGCAGGTTTCCTAATTTCCCTAGGTGCCGGCTGAGCTAGAGGCCAAAATCCACAGCTAGGCACTTTGCAAAAAACAGCTCTGTTTTCTTTGTGAAAATGTGATGTGTCCACGCTGTGTTTTGGGGCATTTCCTGTCGCGGGCGCTAGGCCTAACCCCACAAGTGAGGTACCATTTTTATCGGGAGACTTGGGGGAACGCTGGGTGGAAGGAAATTGGTGGCTCCTCTCTGATTCCTGAACTTTCTGTCACCGAAATGAGAGTAAAAGTGTTTTTTTGGCCAAATTTGAGGTTTGCAAAGGATTCTGGGTAACAGAACCTGGTCTGGGCACCACAAGTCACCCCATCTTGGATTCCTCTAGGTGTTTAGTTTTCAAAACTGTGCAGGTTTGCTACATTTCCCTAGGTGCCGGCTGAGCTAGAGGCCAAAATCCACAGCTAGGCTCTTTGCAAAAAACTGCTCTCTTTTCTTTTTGAAAATGTTATGTGTCCACGTTGTGTTTTGGGGCATAGTCTGTTGCGGCCGCGAGGCCTACCCCCACAAGTGAGGTTTCATTTTTATCTGGAGACTTGGGGAAACGCTGGGTGGAAGGGAATTTGTGGCTCCTCTCTGATTCCAGAACTTTCTGGCACCGAAATGAGAGGAAAAGTGTTTTTTTGGCCAAATGTTGAGATTTGCAAAGGATTCTGGGTAACAGAACCTGGTCAGAGCACCACAAGTCACCCCATCTTGGATTCCCCTAGGTGTCTAGTTTTCAAAACTATGCAGGTTTGCTAAATTTCCCTAGTTGCGGTCTGAGCTAGACGCCAAAATCCACAGCTAGGCTCTTTGCAAAAAACAGCTCTGTTTTCATTGTGAAAATGTGATGTGTCCACGTTGTGTTTTTGGGCATTTCCTGTTGTTGGCGCTAGGCCTATCCCCACAAGTGAGGTACCATTTTTATCAGGAGACTTGTGGGAACGCTGGGTGGAAGGAAATTGGTGGCTCCTCTCTGATTCCAGAACTTTCTGTCACCAAAATGAGAGGAAAAGGTGTTTTTTGGCCATATTTTGAGGTTTGCAAAGGATTCTGGGTAACAGGACCTGGCCAGAGCACCACAAGTCACCCCATCTTGGGTTCCCCTAGGTGTCTAATTTTCAAAACTGTGCAGGTTTGCTAAATTTCCCTAGTTGCCGGCTGAGCTAGAGGCCAAAATCCACAGCTAGGCTCTTTGCAAAAAACAGTTCTGTTTTCTTTGTGAAAATGTGATGTGTCCATGTTGTGTTTTGGGGCATTTCCTGTTGTGGGAGCTAGGCCTACCCCCACAAGTGAGGTACCATTTTTATCAGGAGACTTGGGGAAACGCTGGATGGAAAGGAATTTGTGGCTCCTCTCTGATTCCAGGACTTTCTGTCACCGAAAATAGAGGAAAAGTGTTTTTTTGGCCATATTTTGAGATTTGCAAAGGATTCTGGGTAACAGAACCTGGTCAGAGCACCACAACTCACCCCATCTTGGATTTCCCTAGGTGTCTAGTTTTCAAAACTACGCAGGTTTGCTAGGTTTCCCTAGGTGCCGGCTGAGCTAGAGGTCAAAATCCACAGCTAGGCACTTTGCAAAAAACAGCTCTGTTTTCTTTGTGAAAATGTGATGTGTCCAAGTTGTGTTTTGGGGCATGTTCTGTTGCGGCCGCAAGGCCTACCCCCACAAGTCAGGTACCATTTTTATCGGGAGACTTGGGGGAACGCTGGGTGGAAGAAATTTGTGGCTCCTTTCTGATTCCAGAACTTTCTGTCACCGAAATGAGAGGAAAAGTGTTTTTTGGGCCAAATTTTGAGGTTTGCAAAGGATTCTGGGTAACAGAACCTGGTCAGAGCCCCACAAGTTACCCCATCTTGGATTCCCCTAGGTGTCTAATTTTCAAAACTGTGCAGGTTTCCTAATTTCCCTAGGTGCCGGCTGAGCTAGAGGCCAAAATCCACAGCTAGGCACTTTGCAAAAAACAGCTCTGTTTTCTTTGTGAAAATGTGATGTGTCCACGCTGTGTTTTGGGGCATTTCCTGTCGCGGGCGCTAGGCCTAACCCCACAAGTGAGGTACCATTTTTATCGGGAGACTTGGGGGAACGCTGGGTGGAAGGAAATTGGTGGCTCCTCTCTGATTCCTGAACTTTCTGTCACCGAAATGAGAGTAAAAGTGTTTTTTTGGCCAAATTTGAGGTTTGCAAAGGATTCTGGGTAACAGAACCTGGTCAGAGCACCACAAGTCACCCCATCTTGGATTCCCCTAGGTGTCTAATTTTCAAAACTGTGCAGGTTTGCTAAATTTCCCTAGGTGCCGGCTGAGCTAGAGGCCAAAATCCACAGCTAGGCACTTTGCAAAAAAAAGCTCTCTTTTCTTAGTGAAAATGTTATGTGTCCACGTTGTGTTTTGGGGCATGTTCTGTTGCGGCCGCGATGCCTACCCCCACAAGTGAGGTACCATTTTTATCGGGAGACTTGGGGGAACGCTGGGTGGAAGGAAATTTGTGGCTCCCTTCTGATTCCAGAACTTTCTGTCACCGAAATAAGAGGAAAAGTGTTTTTTGGGCCAAATTTTGAGGTTTGCAAAGGATTCTGGGTAACAGAACCTGGTCAGAGCCCCACAAGTTACCCCATCTTGGATTCCCCTAGGTGTCTAATTTTCAAAACTGTGCAGGTTTGCTAAATTTCCCTAGGTGCCGGCTGAGCTAGAGGCCAAAATCCACAGCTAGGCACTTTGCAAAAAACAGCTCAGTTTTCTTTGTGAAAATGTTATGTGTCCACGTTGTGTTTTGGGGCATCTTCTGTTGCGGCCGCGAGGCCTACCCCCACAAGTCAGGTACCATTTTTATCGGGAGACTTGGGGGAGCGCTGGGTGGAAGAAATTTGTGGCTCCTTTCTGATTCCAGAACTTTCTGTCACCGAAATGAGAGGAAAAGTGTTTTTTGGGCCAAATTTTGAGGTTTGCAAAGGATTCTGGGTAACAGAACCTGGTCAGAGCCCCACAAGTTACCCCATCTTGGATTCCCCTAGGTGTCTAATTTTCAAAACTGTGCAGGTTTCCTAATTTCCCTAGGTGCCGGCTGAGCTAGAGGCCAAAATCCACAGCTAGGCACTTTGCAAAAAACAGCTCTGTTTTCTTTGTGAAAATGTGATGTGTCCACGCTGTGTTTTGGGGCATTTCCTGTCGCGGGCGCTAGGCCTAACCCCACAAGTGAGGTACCATTTTTATCGGGAGACTTGGGGGAACGCTGGGTGGAAGGAAATTGGTGGCTCCTCTCTGATTCCTGAACTTTCTGTCACCGAAATGAGAGTAAAAGTGTTTTTTTGGCCAAATTTGAGGTTTGCAAAGGATTCTGGGTAACAGAACCTGGTCTGGGCACCACAAGTCACCCCATCTTGGATTCCTCTAGGTGTTTAGTTTTCAAAACTGTGCAGGTTTGCTACATTTCCCTAGGTGCCGGCTGAGCTAGAGGCCAAAATCCACAGCTAGGCTCTTTGCAAAAAACTGCTCTCTTTTCTTTTTGAAAATGTTATGTGTCCACGTTGTGTTTTGGGGTATAGTCTGTTGCGGCCGCGAGGCCTACCCCCACAAGTGAGGTTTCATTTTTATCTGGAGACTTGGGGAAACGCTGGGTGGAAGGGAATTTGTGGCTCCTCTCTGATTCCAGAACTTTCTGGCACCGAAATGAGAGGAAAAGTGTTTTTTTGGCCAAATGTTGAGATTTGCAAAGGATTCTGGGTAACAGAACCTGGTCAGAGCACCACAAGTCACCCCATCTTGGATTCCCCTAGGTGTCTAGTTTTCAAAACTATGCAGGTTTGCTAAATTTCCCTAGTTGCGGTCTGAGCTAGACGCCAAAATCCACAGCTAGGCTCTTTGCAAAAAACAGCTCTGTTTTCATTGTGAAAATGTGATGTGTCCACGTTGTGTTTTTGGGCATTTCCTGTTGTTGGCGCTAGGCCTACCCCCACAAGTGAGGTACCATTTTTATCAGGAGACTTGTGGGAACGCTGGGTGGAAGGAAATTGGTGGCTCCTCTCTGATTCCAGAACTTTCTGTCACCAAAATGAGAGGAAAAGGTGTTTTTTGGCCATATTTTGAGGTTTGCAAAGGATTCTGGGTAACAGGACCTGGCCAGAGCACCACAAGTCACCCCATCTTGGGTTCCCCTAGGTGTCTAATTTTCAAAACTGTGCAGGTTTGCTAAATTTCCCTAGTTGCCGGCTGAGCTAGAGGCCAAAATCCACAGCTAGGCTCTTTGCAAAAAACAGTTCTGTTTTCTTTGTGAAAATGTGATGTGTCCATGTTGTGTTTTGGGGCATTTCCTGTTGTGGGAGCTAGGCCTACCCCCACAAGTGAGGTACCATTTTTATCAGGAGACTTGGGGAAACGCTGGATGGAAAGGAATTTGTGGCTCCTCTCTGATTCCAGGACTTTCTGTCACCGAAAATAGAGGAAAAGTGTTTTTTTGGCCATATTTTGAGATTTGCAAAGGATTCTGGGTAACAGAACCTGGTCAGAGCACCACAACTCACCCCATCTTGGATTTCCCTAGGTGTCTAGTTTTCAAAACTACGCAGGTTTGCTAGGTTTCCCTAGGTGCCGGCTGAGCTAGAGGTCAAAATCCACAGCTAGGCACTTTGCAAAAAACAGCTCTGTTTTCTTTGTGAAAATGTGATGTGTCCAAGTTGTGTTTTGGGGCATGTTCTGTTGCGGCCGCAAGGCCTACCCCCACAAGTCAGGTACCATTTTTATCGGGAGACTTGGGGGAACGCTGGGTGGAAGAAATTTGTGGCTCCTTTCTGATTCCAGAACTTTCTGTCACCGAAATGAGAGGAAAAGTGTTTTTTGGGCCAAATTTTGAGGTTTGCAAAGGATTCTGGGTAACAGAACCTGGTCAGAGCCCCACAAGTTACCCCATCTTGGATTCCCCTAGGTGTCTAATTTTCAAAACTGTGCAGGTTTCCTAATTTCCCTAGGTGCCGGCTGAGCTAGAGGCCAAAATCCACAGCTAGGCACTTTGCAAAAAACAGCTCTGTTTTCTTTGTGAAAATGTGATGTGTCCACGCTGTGTTTTGGGGCATTTCCTGTCGCGGGCGCTAGGCCTAACCCCACAAGTGAGGTACCATTTTTATCGGGAGACTTGGGGGAACGCTGGGTGGAAGGAAATTGGTGGCTCCTCTCTGATTCCTGAACTTTCTGTCACCGAAATGAGAGTAAAAGTGTTTTTTTGGCCAAATTTGAGGTTTGCAAAGGATTCTGGGTAACAGAACCTGGTCTGGGCACCACAAGTCACCCCATCTTGGATTCCTCTAGGTGTTTAGTTTTCAAAACTGTGCAGGTTTGCTACATTTCCCTAGGTGCCGGCTGAGCTAGAGGCCAAAATCCACAGCTAGGCACTTTGCAAAAAACTGCTCTCTTTTCTTTTTGAAAATGTTATGTGTCCACGTTGTGTTTTGGGGCATAGTCTGTTGCGGCCGCGGGGCCTACCCCCACAAGTGAGGTTTCATTTTTATCTGGAGACTTGGGGAAACGCTGGGTGGAAGGGAATTTGTGGCTCCTCTCTGATTCCAGAACTTTCTGGCACCGAAATGAGAGGAAAAGTGTTTTTTTGGCCAAATGTTGAGATTTGCAAAGGATTCTGGGTAACAGAACCTGGTCAGAGCACCACAAGTCACCCCATCTTGGATTCCCCTAGGTGTCTAGTTTTCAAAACTATGCAGGTTTGCTAAATTTCCCTAGTTGCGGTCTGAGCTAGACGCCAAAATCCACAGCTAGGCTCTTTGCAAAAAACAGCTCTGTTTTCATTGTGAAAATGTGATGTGTCCACGTTGTGTTTTTGGGCATTTCCTGTTGTTGGCGCTAGGCCTACCCCCACAAGTGAGGTACCATTTTTATCAGGAGACTTGGGGAAACGCTGGGTGGAAGGAAATTGGTGGCTCCTCTCTGATTCCAGAACTTTCTGTCACCAAAATGAGAGGAAAAAGTGTTTTTTGGCCATATTTTGAGGTTTGCAAAGGATTCTGGGTAACAGGACCTGGCCAGAGCACCACAAGTCACCCCATCTTGGGTTCCCCTAGGTGTCTAATTTTCAAAACTGTGCAGGTTTGCTAAATTTCCCTAGTTGCCGGCTGAGCTAGAGGCCAAAATCCACAGCTAGGCTCTTTGCAAAAAACAGTTCTGTTTTCTTTGTGAAAATGTGATGTGTCCATGTTGTGTTTTGGGGCATTTCCTGTTGTGGGAGCTAGGCCTACCCCCACAAGTGAGGTACCATTTTTATCAGGAGACTTGGGGAAACGCTGGATGGAAAGGAATTTGTGGCTCCTCTCTGATTCCAGGACTTTCTGTCACCGAAATGAGAGGAAAAGTGTTTTTTTGGCCATATTTTGAGATTTGCAAAGGATTCTGGGTAACAGAACCTGGTCAGAGCACCACAACTCACCCCATCTTGGATTTCCCTAGGTGTCTAGTTTTCAAAACTACGCAGGTTTGCTAGGTTTCCCTAGGTGCCGGCTGAGCCAGAGGTCAAAATCCACAGCTAGGCACTTTGCAAAAAACAGCTCTGTTTTCTTTGTGAAAATGTGATGTGTCCAAGTTGTGTTTTGGGGCATGTTCTGTTGCGGCCGCAAGGCCTACCCCCACAAGTCAGGTACCATTTTTATCGGGAGACTTGGAGGAACGCTGGGTGGAAGAAATTTGTGGCTCCTTTCTGATTCCAGAACTTTCTGTCACCGAAATGAGAGGAAAAGTGTTTTTTGGGCCAAATTTTGAGGTTTGCAAAGGATTCTGGGTAACAGAACCTGGTCAGAGCCCCACAAGTTACCCCATCTTGGATTCCCCTAGGTGTCTAATTTTCAAAACTGTGCAGGTTTCCTAATTTCCCTAGGTGCCGGCTGAGCTAGAGGCCAAAATCCACAGCTAGGCACTTTGCAAAAAACAGCTCTGTTTTCTTTGTGAAAATGTGATGTGTCCACGCTGTGTTTTGGGGCATTTCCTGTCGCGGGCGCTAGGCCTAACCCCACAAGTGAGGTACCATTTTTATCGGGAGACTTGGGGGAACGCTGGGTGGAAGGAAATTGGTGGCTCCTCTCTGATTCCTGAACTTTCTGTCACCGAAATGAGAGTAAAAGTGTTTTTTTGGCCAAATTTGAGGTTTGCAAAGGATTCTGGGTAACAGAACCTGGTCTGGGCACCACAAGTCACCCCATCTTGGATTCCTCTAGGTGTTTAGTTTTCAAAACTGTGCAGGTTTGCTACATTTCCCTAGGTGCCGGCTGAGCTAGAGGCCAAAATCCACAGCTAGGCACTTTGCAAAAAACTGCTCTCTTTTCTTTTTGAAAATGTTATGTGTCCACGTTGTGTTTTGGGGCATAGTCTGTTGCGGCCGCGGGGCCTACCCCCACAAGTGAGGTTTCATTTTTATCTGGAGACTTGGGGAAACGCTGGGTGGAAGGGAATTTGTGGCTCCTCTCTGATTCCAGAACTTTCTGGCACCGAAATGAGAGGAAAAGTGTTTTTTTGGCCAAATGTTGAGATTTGCAAAGGATTCTGGGTAACAGAACCTGGTCAGAGCACCACAAGTCACCCCATCTTGGATTCCCCTAGGTGTCTAGTTTTCAAAACTATGCAGGTTTGCTAAATTTCCCTAGTTGCGGTCTGAGCTAGACGCCAAAATCCACAGCTAGGCTCTTTGCAAAAAACAGCTCTGTTTTCATTGTGAAAATGTGATGTGTCCACGTTGTGTTTTTGGGCATTTCCTGTTGTTGGCGCTAGGCCTACCCCCACAAGTGAGGTACCATTTTTATCAGGAGACTTGGGGAAACGCTGGGTGGAAGGAAATTGGTGGCTCCTCTCTGATTCCAGAACTTTCTGTCACCAAAATGAGAGGAAAAAGTGTTTTTTGGCCATATTTTGAGGTTTGCAAAGGATTCTGGGTCACAGGACCTGGCCAGAGCACCACAAGTCACCCCATCTTGGGTTCCCCTAGGTGTCTAATTTTCAAAACTGTGCAGGTTTGCTAAATTTCCCTAGTTGCCGGCTGAGCTAGAGGCCAAAATCCACAGCTAGGCTCTTTGCAAAAAACAGTTCTGTTTTCTTTGTGAAAATGTGATGTGTCCATGTTGTGTTTTGGGGCATTTCCTGTTGTGGGAGCTAGGCCTACCCCCACAAGTGAGGTACCATTTTTATCAGGAGACTTGGGGAAACGCTGGATGGAAAGGAATTTGTGGCTCCTCTCTGATTCCAGGACTTTCTGTCACCGAAATGAGAGGAAAAGTGTTTTTTTGGCCATATTTTGAGATTTGCAAAGGATTCTGGGTAACAGAACCTGGTCAGAGCACCACAACTCACCCCATCTTGGATTTCCCTAGGTGTCTAGTTTTCAAAACTACGCAGGTTTGCTAGGTTTCCCTAGGTGCCGGCTGAGCCAGAGGTCAAAATCCACAGCTAGGCACTTTGCAAAAAACAGCTCTGTTTTCTTTGTGAAAATGTGATGTGTCCAAGTTGTGTTTTGGGGCATGTTCTGTTGCGGCCGCAAGGCCTACCCCCACAAGTCAGGTACCATTTTTATCGGGAGACTTGGAGGAACGCTGGGTGGAAGAAATTTGTGGCTCCTTTCTGATTCCAGAACTTTCTGTCACCGAAATGAGAGGAAAAGTGTTTTTTGGGCCAAATTTTGAGGTTTGCAAAGGATTCTGGGTAACAGAACCTGGTCAGAGCCCCACAAGTTACCCCATCTTGGATTCCCCTAGGTGTCTAATTTTCAAAACTGTGCAGGTTTCCTAATTTCCCTAGGTGCCGGCTGAGCTAGAGGCCAAAATCCACAGCTAGGCACTTTGCAAAAAACAGCTCTGTTTTCTTTGTGAAAATGTGATGTGTCCACGCTGTGTTTTGGGGCATTTCCTGTCGCGGGCGCTAGGCCTAACCCCACAAGTGAGGTACCATTTTTATCGGGAGACTTGGGGGAACGCTGGGTGGAAGGAAATTGGTGGCTCCTCTCTGATTCCTGAACTTTCTGTCACCGAAATGAGAGTAAAAGTGTTTTTTTGGCCAAATTTGAGGTTTGCAAAGGATTCTGGGTAACAGAACCTGGTCTGGGCACCACAAGTCACCCCATCTTGGATTCCTCTAGGTGTTTAGTTTTCAAAACTGTGCAGGTTTGCTACATTTCCCTAGGTGCCGGCTGAGCTAGAGGCCAAAATCCACAGCTAGGCTCTTTGCAAAAAACTGCTCTCTTTTCTTTTTGAAAATGTTATGTGTCCACGTTGTGTTTTGGGGCATAGTCTGTTGCGGCCGCGAGGCCTACCCCCACAAGTGAGGTTTCATTTTTATCTGGAGACTTGGGGAAACGCTGGGTGGAAGGGAATTTGTGGCTCCTCTCTGATTCCAGAACTTTCTGGCACCGAAATGAGAGGAAAAGTGTTTTTTTGGCCAAATGTTGAGATTTGCAAAGGATTCTGGGTAACAGAACCTGGTCAGAGCACCACAAGTCACCCCATCTTGGATTCCCCTAGGTGTCTAGTTTTCAAAACTATGCAGGTTTGCTAAATTTCCCTAGTTGCGGTCTGAGCTAGATGCCAAAATCCACAGCTAGGCTCTTTGCAAAAAACAGCTCTGTTTTCATTGTGAAAATGTGATGTGTCCACGTTGTGTTTTTGGGCATTTCCTGTTGTTGGCGCTAGGCCTACCCCCACAAATGAGGTACCATTTTTATCAGGAGACTTGTGGGAACGCTGGGTGGAAGGAAATTGGTGGCTCCTCTCTGATTCCAGAACTTTCTGTCACCAAAATGAGAGGAAAAGGTGTTTTTTGGCCATATTTTGAGGTTTGCAAAGGATTCTGGGTAACAGGACCTGGCCAGAGCACCACAAGTCACCCCATCTTGGGTTCCCCTAGGTGTCTAATTTTCAAAACTGTGCAGGTTTGCTAAATTTCCCTAGTTGCCGGCTGAGCTAGAGGCCAAAATCCACAGCTAGGCTCTTTGCAAAAAACAGTTCTGTTTTCTTTATGAAAATGTGATGTGTCCATGTTGTGTTTTGGGGCATTTCCTGTTGTGGGAGCTAGGCCTACCCCCACAAGTGAGGTACCATTTTTATCAGGAGACTTGGGGAAACGCTGGATGGAAAGGAATTTGTGGCTCCTCTCTGATTCCAGGACTTTCTGTCACCGAAAATAGAGGAAAAGTGTTTTTTTGGCCATATTTTGAGATTTGCAAAGGATTCTGGGTAACAGAACCTGGTCAGAGCACCACAACTCACCCCATCTTGGATTTCCCTAGGTGTCTAGTTTTAAAAACTACGCAGGTTTGCTAGGTTTCCCTAGGTGCCGGCTGAGCTAGAGGTCAAAATCCACATCTGGCACTTTGCAAAAAACAGCTCTGATTTCTTTGTGAAAATGTGATGTGTCCAAGTTGTGTTTTGGGGCATTTCCTGTTGTGGGCGCTAGGCCTACCCCCACAAGTGAGGTACCATTTTTATCGGGAGACGTGGGGGAACGCTGGGTGGAAGGAAATTGGTGGCTCCTCTCTGATTCCTGAACTTTCTGTCACCGAACTGAGAGGAATTAGTGTTTTTTAGCCATATTTTGAGGTTTGCAAAGGATTCTGGGTATCAGAACCTGGTCAGGGCACCACAAGTCACCCCATCTTGGATTCCCCTAGGTGTTTAGTTTTCAAAACTGTGTAGGTTTGCTACATTTCCCTAGGTGCCGACTGAGCTTGAGGCCAAAATCCACAGCTAGGCACTGTGCAAAAAACAGCTCTCTTTTCTTTGTGAAAATGTTATGTGTCCACGTTGTGTTTTGGGGCATGGTCTGTTGCGGCCGCGAGGCCTACCCCCACAAGTCAGGTACCATTTTTATCGGGTGACTTGGGGGAACGCTGGGTGGAAGAAATTTGTGGCTCCTTTCTGATTCCAGAACTTTCTGTCACCGAAATGAGAGGAAAAGTGTTTTTTGGGCCAAATTTTGAGGTTTGCAAAGGATTCTGGGTAACAGAACCTGGTCAGGGCACCACAAGTCACCCCATCTTGGATTCCTCTAGGTGTTTAGTTTTCAAAACTGTGCAGGTTTGCTACATTTCCCTAGGTGCCGGCTGAGCTAGAGGCCAAAATCCACAGCTAGGCACTTTGCAAAAAACAGCTCTGTTTTCTTTGTGAAAATGTGATGTGTCCACGCTGTGTTTTGGGGCATTTCCTGTCGCGGGCGCTAGGCCTACCCCCACAAGTGAGGTACCATTTTTATCGGGAGACTTGGGGGAA
This sequence comes from Pleurodeles waltl, assembly GCF_031143425.1. NCBI lineage: Eukaryota > Metazoa > Chordata > Amphibia > Caudata > Salamandridae > Pleurodeles > Pleurodeles waltl. The sequence continues at coordinate 610,415,367 of NC_090446.1, read as the reverse complement.
CGCTGGGTGGAAGGAAATTGGTGGCTCCTCTCTGATTCCTGAACTTTCTGTCACCGAAATGAGAGTAAAAGTGTTTTTTTGGCCAAATTTGAGGTTTGCAAAGGATTCTGGGTAACAGAACCTGGTCAGGGCACCACAAGTCACCCCATCTTGGATTCCTCTAGGTGTTTAGTTTTCAAAACTGTGCAGGTTTGCTACATTTCCCTAGGTGCCGGCTGAGCTAGAGGCCAAAATCCACAGCTAGGCACTTTGCAAAAAACTGCTCTCTTTTCTTTTTGAAAATGTTATGTGTCCACGTTGTGTTTTGGGGCATAGTCTGTTGCGGCAACGAGGCCTACCCCCACAAGTGAGGTTTCATTTTTACGGGAGACTTGGGGAAATGCTGGGTGGAAGGGAATTTGTGGCTCCTCTCTGATTCCAGAACTTTCTGGCACCGAAATGAGAGGAAAAGTGTTTTTTTGGCCAAATGTTGAGATTTGCAAAGGATTCTGGGTAACAGAACCGGGTCAGAGCACCACAAGTCACCCCATCTTGGATTCCCCTAGGTGTCTAGTTTTCAAAAGTACGCAGGTTTGCTAAATTTCCCTAGTTGCCGGCTGAGCTAGAGGCCAAAATCCACAGCTAGGCACTTTGCAAAAAACAGTTCTGTTTTCTTTGTGAAAATGTGATGTGTCCACGTTGTGTTTTGGGGCATTTCCTGTTGTGGGCGCTTGGCCTACCCCCACAAGTGAGGTACCATTTTTATCAGGAGACTTGGGGAAAAGCTGGGTGGAAGGGAATTCTTGGCTCCTCTCTGATTCCAGAACTTTCTGTCACCGAAATGAGAGGAAAAGTGTTTTTTTGGCCATATTTTGAGATTTGGAAAGGATTCTGGGTAACAGAACCTTGTCAGAGCACCACAAGTCATCCCATCTTGGATTCCCCTAGGTGTCTAGTTTTCAAAACTACGCAGGTTTGCTAGGTTTCCCTAGGTGCCGGCTGAGCTAAAGGCCAAAATCCACAGCTAGGCACTTTGCAAAAAAAGTTCTGTTTTCTTTGTGAAAATGTGATGTGTCCATGTTGTGTTTTGGGGCATTTCCTGTTGTGGGCGCTAGGCCTACCCCCACAAGTGAGGTACCATTGTTATCGGTAGACTTGGGGGAACGCTGAGTGGAAGGAAATTTGTGGCTCCTCTCTGATTCCAGAACTTTCTGGCACCGAAATTAGAGGAAAAGTGTTTTTTTGGCCAAATTTTGAGGTTTGCAAAGGATTCTAGGTAACAGAACCTGATCAAGGCCCCACAAGTAACCCCATCCTGCATTCCCCTAGGTGTCTAGTTTTCAAAACTGTGCAGGTTTGCTAGGTTTCCCCAGCTGCCGGCTGAGCTAGAGGCCAAAATCCACAGCTAGGCACTTTGCAAAAAACAGCTCTGTTTTCTTTGTGAAAATGTGATGTGTCCACATTGTGTTTTGCGGTATTAGCTGTCGCGGGCGCTAGGCCTACCCCCACAAGTGAGGTACCATTTTTATCAGGAGACTTGGGGGAACGCTGGGTGAAAGGAAATGTGTTTCTCTTCTCTGATTCCAGAACTTTCTGTCATCGAAATGAGAGGAAAAGTGTTTTTTTGGCCAAATTTTGAGGTTTGCAAAGGATTCTGGGTAACAGAACCTGGTCAGAGCCCCACAAGTCACCCCATCTTGGATTCCCCTAGGTGTCTACTTCTCAAAACTGCACAGGTTTGTTAGGTTTCCCTAGGTACCGGCTGAGCTAGAGGCCAAAATCGACAGCTAGGCACTTTGCAGAAAACAGCTCTGTTTTCTTTGTGAAAATGTGATGTGTCCAAGTTGTGTTTTGGGGTATTTCCTGTTGCGGGCGCTAGGCCTTCCCCCACAAGTGAGGTACTCTTTTTATCAGGAGACTTCGGGGAACACAGAATAGCAAAACAAGTGTTATTGCCCCTTGTCTTTCTCTACATTTTTTCCTTCCAAATGTAAGACAGTGTGTAAAAAAGATGTCTATTTGAGAAATGCCCTGTAATTCACATGCTAGTATGGGCACCCCGGAATTCAGAGATGTGCAAATAATCACTGCTTCTCAACACCTTATCTTGTGGCCATTTTGGAAATACAAAGGTTTTCTTGATACATATTTTTCACTTTTTATATTTCAGCAAATGAATTGCTGAATACCCGGTATAGAATGAAAACCCATTGCAAGGTGCATCTCATTTATTGGCTCTGGGTACCTAGGGTTCTTGATGAACCTACAAGCTCTATATATCCCTGCAACCAGAAGAGTCCAGCTGACATAATGCTATATTGTTTTCAAAAATTTGACATCGCAGGAAAAAGTTACAGAGTAAAACGTGGAGAAAAATGGCTGTTTTTTTCGCCTCAATTTCAATATTCTTTTATTTCAGGTGGTATTTTCTGTAGGTAACACTTGTAGGATCTACACAAATGACCCTTGCTGAATTCAAAATTTGTCTTCTTTTCAGAAATGTTTAGTTTTCTGGGATCCAGCATTGTTTTCTTCCTCATTTCAGTCACTAACTGGAAGGAGGCTGAAATGACAAAAAATAGTAAAACTTGGGTATGTCCCAGTAAAATGTCAAAATTGTGTTGAAAAATGGGGTTTTCTAATTCAAGTCTGCCTGTTCCTGAAAGCTGGGAAGAAAGTGATTTTACCACCGCAAACACTTTGTTGATGCCATTTTCAGGGAAAAACCACAAGCCTTCTTCTGCAGCCCTTTTTTCCCATTGTTTAAAAAAAAAAAACCTTTTCGCTGTATTTTGTCTAATATCTTGGTCTACTTCATGGGAACCCACAAAGTCTGGGTACCTCTAGAATCCCTAGGATGTTGGGAAAAAAGGACGCAAATTTGGCGTGGGTAGCTTATGTGAACAAAAAGTCAGGAGGGCCTAAGCGCGAACTAGCTCATATAGCCAAAAAAAGGCTCAGCACAGGAGGGGAAAAGGCCTGGCAGCGCAGGGGTTAAAATGGTGTTTGTTTTTATGTTAAAGTTACCGGTGATCAAGGAGACTGGTTTTCCGAAACGTGTGGGGGAGTTTTACGAGCTGTAACCTATTTGAAAACAAAACGCTACTAAAAAAGTGAAGATGGTGGTCGGGACTGTTTGCTTAGCGCAAGTATGGAGAAACTGAAGATTTGGATTCCAATGGGAGTGAGTTTGTAGGTACTGTAGACCATGATGTTTACTAGGCTCTTTAGCCCTTTTTTCTAATGAACTTTTTAATATATACATTTTGAGTTTTCACACATGTTTTTCAGACTCGAATTCATGCTCTACTCTGACAATAGGAGATTGAGACTACAGCTTGGCATTCAGCATAGGTTATGTTTGTTTCCGATTGGTTGGATTGATACTCTAAGCTTCAGTCCTAACATGGCATATTCATCTGGTAATATGATCTAGCAGTTTGGGAAGATACTTGCTTATCTCTGTGGGTTCCACTTCCAGCTCATCTTCATTTTGTTAGATGCAGCATTAGTGGTGCCAGAACAAGTTTCAGAGTGGGGAGCTGCATCAGTGTTACATCACTGAACTCATAGGGATTCTGATAAATCCAAGCATGACACAAAGAACAAGCGTCACAAATGAGCCAGACCCATTCAGCCAGAAAGTGGTAAGGTGGAGCTGGAATGGCATTTAGGAGCACACACATATATATTTCTTAAGAGTGGTGTGGTAGCCCTTTCCACCAGTCCTTGTATGTAATTTTTATTTAGGCGGCTAACTAATTTTTATCCTCTGTTTTTGAGTTTCGGTACACGATTTTGAGTAGATGTGCTCTTTTGTTACAGCCAGCTGGATGGTAAACATGACTGGTGCAATGAGTTACAGTGACCGGGTGGCATCTCAACAGCAGGTGAAGCTTATCATGAGCCCTCCATGGATGTCAATTCACCAAAATGCCTTGGATAGCGGAAGTGACATCACACACATTTAGACCTCTACTTTCACTCACACACACGTACTTACACGTCCACACAAATTCACATTTACAGGCACTCTCTCTTGGATAACCACACTCTCACCCAAAAACATGCAAACATACATCTTGAAGCATTTTTACTTACCTCCTCTGCCATGGAAGGGCACATTCCCAGCAAATTGTACTCCATTTGTTTTACACTAAAGAGAGTGGAGTACCAACTGACGCCCATAAGTTCGAGCTGCCACTATGTCGCCGGCACTGAATTTGCCACCGCTGAAGCCATGGGTCGCAAAGGGCAAGCCAGGGGTCGCAGCTACGACCTCTAAATGACATCCATGGAACTTTCCCACTTGCATCGTGACCGTCGCTTAGAGAGAGAGCAGGACGTTCAGCTGCCGGTACGTGCAGTGCAAAGCTGCACTGTGCACACTGCAAAGAGACATCAGTAGCTGGAGACTGTAGAAAGGATGGGTCAGGGTTGCTGGACTCGCTGCAGGCGGTGGTCACACGTGTACGCTTGTCAGTCAGGTGTTGTCGCCTACCCTGAATCGTTCTGAGTGCATGATTATTCAAAAGGCCTACATCTGCGCCCTGGTGAGTGAGGTGTGGCCAAGCCATTTAATGGATTGTTGAAGGAAAGGATAGACCCACAGCATAACTTGATTTATTTCGGCCAACAATCCCGGCCACACAGAGAGGCCCCTGATCGGGCTATACCCTAGATGGAGGTCCAGGGCAGAAGGCTATGTTTCACCCCTGGTTCACCAGTTAACAGACCCCACATCTCCATTGGCTGGTTTATGCTACCTGTATACCAGTATCAGTTTAACCTTTCATCCTCCCTTCCATGAGTCTTGTTCGCTGTCACCCTATGTTTAGATTGAACGTGTGTAGCATACGGCTAAACATGTTTGCCAATTCACCTTTCTTTTTGATTCGGACTGCCTTCCAGTGGCTTTGCACTGCTGTTGAAGAAAGTGCTTCCAGGTCTCTTTTGTATAGCGAAAAACAAATCTGGCAACTCAAATATTGAAATAAATGCACATTCTAATAGTCTATCCAAACAATTAAGGGTGCTCATACACTAAAACACATCGTTGCCATGATGTGTAATACCGGATTTCTAAAAAGTAAACCGGTAGCATATACTAAGCAAAACAAAATTAGTGGAGCACACTGAAAAATTCAATGTATCAGTAGTTTAAAGACAAGCGTTGTCTTAAATACAAAAATGTAAATAAACCATAAATTACAAAATCAGAGATATTTCCTATAATGGTGTTGGTACTGTAACCATACTATAACAAACAAAACATAAGTATGAATACATATAAAATGTATTTATGAGAAACAATAAATACAATACCAAAAGTTTTTATATAACACACAAAGAGGTGAAACCATTAGGAATGAGGTTTGCAAACGTGTTTTATCTCCTGTAAGTGAGCATAAACTTACATGGCTCTCTGACAAAATGACTGGCTTTTATAGGTGTGGTAATTGTAACATGTGCAATTTGGCATTGCACAAAACTTCTGAATTTAGTTACAATGGTAGTGACAAATTTAAAATCTCCACTTTTATCAATTGTAATGCTAAATTTGTGGTATATATATTGGAATGGGAATGTGGTCAAATATATGTGGGCAGTACCATCAGGCTCTTAAAAGAACGAATTCAGGAGCATATTACAGCTCTGAGGAATTATGATACAGCTTCACCAGTAGTACGACACATCAATGAAAAACATCTAGGTACAGAAGTCCCTTTAATTAAATACAAGGGCATAAATCATATTTCAGTGAACCCTAGGGGTGGTAATAGGACACTTGACCTAAGAAAGAATGAAGCAAAATGGATTATTAAGTTAAGAACTATAGAACTGGGATTGAATCTGGATGATGAATTGTATCATTTTCTTTAATGTATGACCACTGTTCTCATTTGATATCAACACATAATAAATGCTATTAACTCATGTGTAAATTTCGATATCATTGTGTTTGCGCCATCTGACTTATACACAGTACTGTCACCTAATGTCCTTTTTAGTGGCACCTTTACTCTCTCTCTGTATGGGCACTTTTAATACACTTTGGCATGGGATCTGACACTGTCTTGTTCTATCTTGGAGTATATATACAAAGCTATACTGATATTTGCAGAAAGACTCTTCTTATGTATAATTCTGGCATTGGTTTACCTGTTGAATATTGTTTTTTACCCAAGGCTTTGAGTTCGGAAAGTTAAAAGTAGCTGGAGATCCTTTGGCATGTGGCAAGGTGTCTATATTGAGTGACTAGTATCCTCTCCCAACATGATTTGATATCAAATAAAAATTTTGGTACACAAAGATGGCCGCCATGTGTTTGAGGCTGCTTTCAGTCCCTTTTTTGTTTTTCTCGACATCGAGTAAGTACCGCTTTTAGATAGTGTAGTTTAACATAGGTCTGATGTTGAAAGATGGCCGCCACGTTTTTTCAAAACGGCTAAGTCCTTTTTCTCTGCTCATGCCATATTTTCGCCGCCTTTGGTTACAAGAGTTTTACAACTCGTTTTGCTATTGGGTGCACGGCAATGTCCGGTTTCAGTATTTAAGTAGATTGCTCTATCGCTCAGGCGGGACGCTCGTCTATACTTTTTGGCGCTAATACGAGAAAACAGACTTTGGATGCTTGCTACTACGTTATATAGGTAACATAATATTGGCGGTATTGGACAATACGGTGATGTGATATATACTTATTACATTAGAAAGCAAGTTGATGTATTGGTTTTTTGAATATTTGTCTTTATTTGATTATATTGTCTTTATTGATTAGATTATGTCCCTCCTTTCGCTGTTTTATGAGAGTACTATAGTTCTAGCCTAGTAACTATTGGGCTGGGAGATTTTTCAACTATGAGGCTAACTATGGATTTGAGGTTAGGATCCGTGTATTAAGTTGTTATTTCTTCTGATTAGAATTGGTTTGTATCTGATTTCAGGGATTTGATTGTTTTGGTTACAGGCAATAAGGGACATTCAGACTACGTTGCCTCTTAGTTGAGACCGGAGGATGGAAGAAAGTTGTTAAAAATATGATGTGGGTCACAATTTGAAGACATCTATAACGGGTTTTTGTTTAAACCCAGGTCAGTATGGGTAATGTAATATCTGATAATAGCATACCAAGTATTTGACAATAAAAGAGAATAATGTAGTTATTTTCTTTTCTGGGCAGTCCCAATGGGTGGTATGAGGTTGAGTGCCATTTGAGTGACTAAGGTATTTATTCAAAATAGATAGTATACAACTCAGGTGTTTTACGGGGCTGTGCCGGACTTAATGAGTATAGTCTTTCGGACTTCTACTTCACAGTTGCTGCATGTTGTATATCTTTAAAAAAAAAAATCTTCCATGACCTTTGATCTTAATACCTGGCTGTATTCGGGATGTTTTATGTATTACTCACTCTCTAATAATACATAACGTTTTTGGTAATTGATACATGGTGTTGGTTTCTCTTTGTCTTTTAACTTGTAGTTGTCACATTACATTTATGGTGATGGGTGGTGATTTCATTAATTTCTTTTTTTTTTTAAATAATAGACTATGGTGGTCATTACGACCCTGGCGGTCGGAGACCGCCAGGGGTAATGTAGCGTCCGTACCGCCAACAGGCTGGCGGTACGGAGGCCCTTATTCTGACCGTGGCGGTAGCGCCGCGGTCGCACCGCCGGGGCCGGCGGTTTCCCGCCGTTTTAGCCCCGGCGGTGATAATCCGCTAGGGCAGCGCTGCCCTGGGGATTATGACATCCCTACCCCCAGTCTGTTTCTGGCGGTTTGCACCGCCAGGAAGAGGCTGGCGGTAAGGTGTGTCCTGGGGCCCCTGGGGGCCCCGGACAGCTTTTCACTGTCTGCACAGCAGACAGTGAAAAGCGCGACGGGTGCAACTGCACCCGTCGCACGGCCGCAACACCGCCGGCTCCATTAGGAGCCGGCTCCTATGTTGCGGCCTCATCCCCGCTGGGCCGGCGGGCGAAAACATGGTTTGCGCCCGCCGGCCCAGCGGGGATGTTGTGATGGGGGCTGCGGGAGTGCGGCCGCATTGGCCGCCGCCCGCCAATGCCGTAATGACCCCCTATATATTTTTACAAATGATGTATGTATGTGTTATAACGGAATGTTGCTTATTATGATTTTCTCAGGCTTGAAGAAGTCCAGTTTGGACGAAACATGTGTCGGCTGATGGCTTTTGCGTTTTGTATTTATTATTATATTGTTTGTATTGTGCTTGTATATTTATGATACCTTTGTGTGTTATATAAAAAATGTTGGTATTATATTTATTGTTTCTCATAAATACATTTTGTATGTATTTATACTTATGTTTTGTTTGTTATAGTATGGTTACAGTACCAACACCATTATAGGAAATATCTCTGATTTTGTAATTTATGGTTTATTTAAATTTTTGTATTTAAGACAACTCTTGTCTTTAAACTACTGATACATTGAATTTTTCAGTGTGCTCCACTAATTTTGTTTTGCTCTTTTGTATAGCGCACAGAAGAGGACCCGAAAGCGTCTGTCCTGCAGCGGTGCTATGTACAGCACAACTCTAGACTCAGGGCCATTTTTATCAAAAATTCACGCAAAGCATCTCAGCAAGCCGTCTTGCTGCACTGAACTGTATGAAACAGAAATGGCAGCAATGCACTGCATTTACCATTACATTGAGCATTCCTGTCCTTTCCCAGCGCTAGTGCACTTTTGAGTCATGTTGTAAAAGTCCCTGGATGATTGTTTTTGTGAAGGAAGGTACACCTTCTTGCACAAAAACAATCCTCTGGGACTGTTTCCTCTTTTTATATGTGCTGCAGAGTGCTGCACATGTAGAAAGAGGAAAAAGTGAGGAGAAATAAAAATATTTCTCCTCTTTACGCCACCCCTGGGAAGGTGTAGCATTTTGACACATTCCCAGGTCTACCACTAATGCTAAATCTGGGAATGCACCAAAATCTATGGGTGGATGCATGGGAACACCCATGCTTCACCCATGGAACGCCTCCCTGGGGCAGAGTAACACAAGGCAGTAGCTCCAGATTTACCAAGCACTGCAAGGCCATGCAAGATGGCCTTGCGTTCCAGGGTAAATGCGACTTTATTGTTGCATTGCCCTTGTGTTACCTTATGTGCCACAATGGCAATGCAACACTATGATAGATCAGGTCCTCAATTCATCTATTAGTGCAGCTCAGATGTCCGCTCTGCTTGCTTCTAGTTAGAACTATTCCAGTCCTCTACTGGAATACAAACAACAGATACAATCTACTTTGAGTGGTGACCAAAAGGGCTCATCCACATTCTTTGTCATTGAAATGTCACCAGGCCTTTAGGTTGACTGTGCAGTTATTCATTATATTAGGTAGACTGTGCAAACAAAACACCAGCACAACCTTTTCTCTATTCTCTTTTATGTGAAAGGTTGTTGTCGGCAGAGGTATCAAGTTGCCTGCTAGGAGCTAGGAAGAGGCATTTTGCTACAGTAGTCATTGTGCTTTAGTTTACACCACCAGTGCTTAGTAGCATGAGCAAATTCAAAAGGTCTGGGGTTGGCAGCCAGCGTTTTGGCAATTCTACTGTCATGTTTTTTGCAAAATTGTATTGTTCTAAGGGCTGCCAAGCCCTCAATAAATCTAAAAATAAAACTACGTTGGCTAAAGGCAAACGTGTTTTTCTGGTCATAATAAAGTGCACATTACCTTGGTGCTCCTCGCTCTGAAGGGATCAACCTTGTGTGTGGATGTGCTCCTTATGTCAGTCAATGTGTGAAGTGAGCTAACATTGTCTCTTGATGCATGCTGGAATAGGTGTAAGATATATGTGAATGATACATTCACAAGCTAATGGATGAAAGTCTAGGGAAAACCCCTACAAGTAACTATGTTACACATACTTTAAGTAAAATTGATAGGTATTGGCTCACACAGGTGTAAAAAGGTCTGGAATGAAGGTAGCCAAAAAGGAAGAAAGGAAGGCAGAAAGGAAGAAAGGAGAGAAGGGAAGAAAGAAAGAAAGAAAGAAAGAAAGAAAGAAAGAAAGAAAGAAAGAAAGAAAGAAAGAAAGAAAATAAAGTAAAGATGAAAAGAAGACAAAAATGAAAGAAAGTGAAAAAAAGAAAGAAGGAAGAAAGAAAGAACAAAAGTAAGAAAGAAAGAAGGGAAAACGTAAAGGATACAAGAAAAAGGTAAAGAAAAAAGAAAAACACAAAAAAGGAAGAAGGAAAAAAGAATGAAACTCAAAAGAGAAAGCAGGAAGGAAAAAATTAAGAAATAAAGAAGGTAAGAGTAGGAAAGAAGAAAAGAACAAAGAAAAAAAATTAAAGAAAAAGGAAAGACAGCAAAAATAAAGAAGAAGAGAGAATAAAAAACAGAAAGAAGGTAAAAAAGAAAAAAGGAACAAAAGGAGGAAAGAAAAAGAAAGAATGCAAAATAGAAAGAAGGAAACAATGCAAAAAGAATGGAAGAAAGAAAAAAGAAGACAAAAAAGAAAAATGAAAGAACAGAAAAAAAGGACAAAAAAAAGAAGGAAAAGAAAGAAACTTAACTAAAGAAGATAAGAAAGGAGGAAGGAAAGAAGGTTCACAGTATACAATATTGGATACTAAACATAAGTTACACTCCACATATGTTGTAATAAACTGTTACAAGTCGACTGCAAATCAAACTTGATAAAGTTTGGTTTTCTTTCTCTGTAACTTTCAATAAATTCTGATTGGTGAAACTGAGTCCAGGAACATAATATAGTATATAGTATACTGTCAAATAGAAGCAGTCCACTTCAAAAGGAATTTACCACAGCACTGGAAGGAGAAAGGAACTGAAAAAGCTGAAATGTGGCCAGTGATCACTTAAAATGGGTCCTACTATCACATCAGGCAACAATGGCACTAACGGGAACCACACTGTGTGTGGATATCCACCTTGTGAAAGAGCAAAATGCAGTCACTTTAAGTGACGTTAACCAGAGGCTTAAGTAGGCTGACCCATTGCCCCATGCTGTATGCTGTAGTGGACTGAATCAAAATGGGAATGACACAATAATAGATCAATCAGTTAAAAAAATGGGCTGAAAGCCCAGTTGAGTAAGTATATTAAACATATTCTTTTAGTGAAATCAAAAGGTCTTGGCTAATGACAGACCTAAAAATCCAGGTTTGGATGGAGGCCCTTACACACAAGCCTGCTTGCAGTATGCCATACCTCCCACCTCACAGGCCGTCCCAGGTAGACCACAATAGACACCTAAAGGGCATTTTAGACAAGCCATCATACCCTAGTGGACAGTTTGCCAGGTCGTGCCCACCTAGTGATAGTCATATAGCAGCACATCACAAATAGGTCACAGTGGAATAAAAATAAATCCTTCCAGTAAGGATTCTCTTCCCACCATCTTCCATTTCACCAGGAATTGGTGCATACTGTATTGGTTTATGCGTCCTTTGTATTAGAAAGTTGCAGCTCAAAATAGTTTAAATAATTGTAATATTGATGCAGTAACTTCATATGAATGAGTGGCTTAATGATTTACACAGTAAGTGAATGAACGAGAAATGGACAAAATCAAGTGAATGAATGAGTGCGTGAATGAATTACTGTGTGAGTGTCCATGTGAGTAAGGGAGTGACCAATTGAGTAAATAAGCAAAACAGCGGGCAACTGAGTTAATGAGGAAGTGATGTCTGAGTGGTTGAGCGAGCAGGTGGGTCCGCAGTTGAATGTGTGACTGAGTGAGTATGCAATTAAAACAGTTAAGTGTGTTCATTAGTGAGAAAATGAGCAAGGAAGCAAATGGGTCTATCAGTGGATGGGTGAGTAAGCAAGTGAGCTAGCAAGCAACTGTATAGGTAAATTAAGCAGCAAATGAGAGGGAGAGCAAGTGAAGGAGAGGGAGGTAGTGTGGAATACAGGAAATGATTGACTGAGCAAGTGAGAGGGGAGATCAGTGAGGGAGGGAGTTAAAGTATAAGCAGGTGTGTAATACTGTCTTGGGGGTGGACATCTTACGAGTAACTGTGTCGATCAGCGAGTTAGTGAGCAGGTGACAACTAAGCGATTCAAGCAGTGACCTGCGAAAAAAACGTGATCGTGTAAGTTAGCAGGTGAGTGAATGAGATGAGTGTGTTAGTGCAGAAGTGCATGAATGACTGAGAAAACCTGCGAGCAGTCTAAAGAGCATGTATGTATGACTGAGTAAAGTTTCAATGTGCTAGATGTTTTAAGTTGATCTACCAGGAGCCAGGCTTGACGTTTTCGATGTTCGATCTCTAAACAGTGTTAGGTGCAGGGACAAAAGTACACGTTGTAGTCAATTCTGTAAAATATCGTAAGAACAGCTCATGCATTGTATCGCCCGATTTCAAGCACACCGTAAAAAAAGTATTTTTCTGAAGTGATTAGAGGCAGTGTAGCACGCAGAGGGCCTGATACGTCAGAAGGTTTTTCCATAGTCTGTGTCTATCGAAAAATGTTTTAGTGCATATGGGCCAGAGCCCCTTAGCCAGATTACCCCCATCCCAACCAATTACATGATAGAACTGTGTAGTCTTCAAAATAGAAGAACAAAAGTCATTATCTAGAAACACGTGTCGTTTATTCATTTGTTGAAATTATGATCTTCCCTGGGATCCTTTGGCTAATACATTATGCAGCATATATCTCTAGCCCCCATAAACTGAAACAGAAGAAGGAGACTAACTACAATGTGTTGTAGTAAAATTACCACTTGCATGAAAATGTTTGTTCTGCGCTGTGCTCAGTGTGTCCACTAATTAGGCCCTCATTCCAATTTGTGTGGGAAATACCGCCAGTGCAAAAACAACGCTACGCATTGAGCCTGGATATATCCATCTGGCTCTGAGTAGCAGACCAGGAATGAGGGATAACCTGTGAATTTATTTCACCCCTTCTGACAGTTTTTTTTCTTGCATATTTCACCAGATTTCACCTGGCAAAATTTGCCTGGGAAAAAACTCCAGGTTGCGTCATCACCACAAGACTTGGAATATTGGGAATGTGCGCAGTGTTGGTGCACGATCACTACATATCCTCAGAAGTTAGGCCTGGGACTAAAAGGAAGGGACCGACCTTGTACAGTAACCTTGCACCCTCCATTGTGTATAAAATGAAGTTAACAGGCTTGTCTGTACAGCATAATGCAGTATTTGCTTATGCTAAGGAAAGAAGGAAGGAAAGGTACTCAGACACCTCTTTAAAGACCTGGCCAATCACAGACTGGTATCTGAAATCGGTGTATGGTATAGCATGCTTCTCAGGTTGGTGCCTTTGATTGGAGCGACAGAGGGTGGGATGGTTGTTATGTCTTAAATCGAGTCAATGTAGGAGAGTGACTCTGTCGCCCTGACACATAAAGATTTAGCCATCATTAAAGCATGAGGTGTAGTTGCCCCGAGGTTCCCAGGATATAAGGGGCCCAAGGCACCCCAGTTATGGCCGTAATTTACTTCCATACAACCAAGGGAGGAGAGGGGCCTATTTTCTTTTCTTGCATTGGGGCCCATGGTACCCTTGATGTGCCACTGAGAGTGAGGAAAACAGACACTAATCGTAGGGTAGCAGAAGAAAGAGGCAGAGATGGAATCAAGACTAGGCAGTCTTCAGATTTGGCTCTAAGGATCACAGACCTTCAGAAAAGCTTTTGGCCCCTGTGCTTATTTATTCATATATTTAAACCGAATGGCAGATCCTAGACTAGTGTCAGAAGAGCCATTCTTAGACAGATACAAAGCGAGGATACTGTGATATGAGAGACAGACCCACAAATCATTTGCTGCCATCAGAAAAGATGTTCAGAGTGGCTAATGAAGTGAGGAATCTGTCCAAGGTGGGACTGATTTACATAGCATTTGCGGCCAGACCAGAGTGCCTGGGTGTTGTCACTTCAAATGCCTCTAGTACTTTGTTGGATGGACATCCCTGACACTGACCCACCTTGTGGTGAGAGCCAAGAGACAGACAACAATAAACAAACAGAGTGAGATCTTTGTCCCAGTAGAGACCCCCTAAGTGTGTTGATTTGTGGCAGTTGTGTGTATGTACGAATATGGTACTTAAATAGTGCGAACTTAACCAAAAGGGGACAGAGCACTGTCAAGGATCAAAGACAAGTCAACGTGTGAAAGGAGAGGTATCTAGGTTGTGGACGTTTACTGCATTGTGTGACAACCTTTTTTTTCACTGGAGAAATAAATCAGCTCTCAAAATAACTACGTTACTTAACAAATCCGTGTAGCTGTAGTATGTTGGACGGGTCATCCCCAAACTTTTTGCCTCCTTCCTCCTATTTTTTATGACCTGTTGTTGTTGGCTTTTGACCTCTGGGCACTTTACCACTGCTAACCAGTGCTAAAGTACATATGCTCTCTGTGTAAATTGTACTATTGATTGGTTTATCCATGATTGGGTATTTAATTTACTTATAAGTCCCCAGTAGAGTGCACTATATTTGCCTAGGGCCTGTAGATTAAATGCTACTAGTGGGCCTGCAGCACTGGTTGTGCCATCCACTTCAGTAGCCCCTAAACCTTGTCTCCGGCCTGCCATTGCAAGGCCTGTGTGTGCAGTTTCACTGCCACTTCGACTTGGCATTTAAAAGTACTTGCTAAGCTTAGAACTCCCCTTTTTCTACATATAAGTCACCCCTAATGTGCACCCTAGGTAACCCCTAGAGCAGGGTGCTGTGTGGGTAAAAGGCAGGACATGTACCTGTGTAGTTATCTGTTCTGGTAGTGTAAAACTCCTAAATTCGTTTTTACACTACTGTGAGGCCTGCTCCCTTCATAGGCTAACATTGGGGCTGCCCTCATACACTGTTGAAGTGGCAGCTGCTGATCTGAAAGGAGCAGGAAGGTCATATTTAGTATGGCCAGAATGGTAATATAAAATCCTGCTGACTCGTGGGGGGTAGTTGGGGGTGGGGGAGACCCCTATCAGTGCCAGGGAAGGAATTCCCTGGCACCGATAGTGCCTTCCCCCATGGTTCTCATGGCGGTTCCCAACCGCCAGAAACCATGGCGGTATGCAGGGTCCTGATACCGTTGGCGGTCTAGTGACGACCGCCGGGCCGGAGACCGCAACCTCCAGCCCAGCGGTCATTACCGCCATGGCGGTCGGAATGGTGAAGTGCCAGTTCCGCCGCGGTCCAAATGAAATTTTTCTGACCGCCGGGCTGTTTGCGGTCTTACCGCCGCTTCTCCGCCGACCGCCAGGGTTGTAATGACCCCCTAAGTGTCCTTCCTTCGATATGGAGTCTCAGCACAAACAATTTTAATTGCATTTTTATAGTGCTTACTACCCCTGATGACGGGCTGAAGCACTTTATGGCAAGTAGTACACTGTTCCACAACACATGGTTAGTGGTTTATCTAGTAGTTATTGTTGGTTATTGCAATTAGTCATTTGCTCTTAAGTAAAAGGTGCATGCATTTACTCCACTTACTTTGTGATATATTATATTAGTTAGAGTTTAGGAGCACCTGCTCTGAGCCAGGCTTTGGTGTCATGAACCACTGCCTGTGGGGTTGCCATTGGGCCAGTTAGTACTTTAGGGGGCACTTCTGTTTGCACCTCTGCAGACATTGCTCAGAAACCAAAATAGAGACGTATAATGAGTGTAAGGAAAGGGCTGCCAAATTAGATGAGACAGAGAAAGTGAAAATGAGTAGCAAGAAGCGAGAGAGAGGCAAGCAGGATAGAGAAATAGAGAAAGAAAAAATTAGGAGGGAAAAAAAGATGAGTTGAGAGAAAGAGAAAGCAAAATGGGGATAAGGAAAGTAGGGAAGACGTGTGAAAGGAAGACTGAAATAAATTGTGAAAAGAAGGGTGCACTGACATATAGATGGGCGAAAAGAAGGAAGGTTGGATGATAAAATAATGTGTGAATGAAAAAGTGGAAGGATGGGCCGGTGAATGGAAAGATAGAGAGGGGGAGTGAACTCTTCTAGTTATGGCCCAGCTCACCTGCTTCTCTCGGTCAGCGACATTAACCAATTTGTTCAAAGTTGGGTGTATCTTGATTTTATGGATTCTGCCCTGGACCCAGGGCGCATAGCCAGGCTGACCCCTATATAGTGAGAGTTGACCAGAGATAAAGAGAAAGAAAGAAAAAGCAAGAGACAAGCAACTACCTTTTGTACCAAACAAAACCCTCCTCCCCAGAAGAGACGCAGCTTCCTCCCTGCAGCTTTCCTCCCAGTGACACACAGTTACTCCTCAAAGCGAATTCAATTCTCAACGTTAGCCCTTGCATTAGTCTTTATTTATGGTCAGCACTTGAAAGATGCCCCAGAAGGTGTGTAATAGAGACATTTTATTAGCCGGAACCTCGTGCGCACAGGGAACATTTAAGTTTCTAAAATGCTTTAGGGAATTTAGGAGGAGGACTGTTATCAAAACAAAGCTAGTTAATCTTGGCTCAGAGCACCCCTAGGCTCGAACACTTAGCAGGACAAATGCCTCGCCTGCAAGCCACCTGTCATGAGTACAGAGAGCAGCCCTGCAGCCCTCGGTCCCTGAAAGGGAAAGGAGAGGTGGCAACAAGCATTTGCAATGCAATCGGTCTCGCATTTGCGAGAGTTAGAGCTATTTAACATTGTAAATGACAATGTTTTTTCCATGTGTATTGGAGCGGAGTGGATGTATGTGGGCTGGAGTGGATTTATGTGTGTTGAATTGGAATTGTTAGTTGTGGAATTGTGAGGGTTGGTATTGTGTGGTGTGTAATGGAATTATGTGGCATGGTCAATAGATAGGGGTAGATCTGCACAGAGTACATAGAAAGGAAGATAGGGAGGGATAGGTAGCTTGTACTCGAAGCAGTGAATGAACTCTAGACAGAGGAGCAGAAAGAAAGTGTGAAAAACAGAGAAACAAGGAGACTGGTCACCTTCCTGTTGCTCATTCCTGTATTTGGGTGTTAAACTGGCACTAATGAGGTGCAACCAATGCCCAGAGAAAGGTGCGTGGAAAGGCAGGCCGCGGCGGTGGCGGAGGGAGCGGCCTGCGGGAGGCGGCGGCGGCGGCCAGATCCAGAGGTCGGACAGCGGGACCCGGTGAGCCTATGGGGCACCAGGGGACCCGATGAGACCTTCCCTGAAGGGGCGCATCATTTGAAATTGGAGGAGCAGGCGCGGCCCTGTTCTCATTGGGGCCGCCCCGGGAGCGCTGGCTTGTGCCCGGGGGGAGCACCGGTGAGCCGCGGCAGTGAGCGGCCGGCGGACCCCCCGGCGGTGGTCAACTGGGAGGTCGCCGGGAGGGGGTGTGACACCGCTTATTTCACCCCTCGGAAGAGGCGCAGGCAGTTTGGAACCACTATTTGGGGGTCAGCATGGAGGAACCATGGATTTCCCGGGCATCCTGGGGCACCACCGGCCACTGAGCGTGGGCATCGTGCAGGTGCGGGAGAACAACCACGGGCGCATTGGAACCACTGGAGAAGAGGTGGGTGCCTTGTGCGGGGGGTCGGCTGGGCCCCTGCAGCGGCGTGCGCCTGATTCCGGCTGGTGGGGCAGGTCCGGCCGGCGGTAGCTGGCAGAGTGGCCAGTACGGCCGCAGGCGGCGATCGGCCGCGACTGACTACAGCAGAGCCCCCAACCCCTGGGGCTGAGCGCGGCCGGCAGAGTGCCTGGGGCCCGTCCTGCGACGCCCACAAATGGAAATCAAAGCTGCGGAGACAGAAACGAGGGGTCAATCTCAGTGGCGACTCCCACTGTAGCACACGGGTCGACTGACAGGCCCCCCCGGGGTGCACCCCCTGTCCGGACTGATGCCCCTCAAGGGCCGACACAAGAGCAGAGCCATGGACCCCCTGTCACCGCCTGGGGACGGCGAAGCGGACTAATTGAACCAGTCACACGCCAAAGTGCAAGACACCTTAGACAAGATACTGGGGGCTATAGAGGACACAAAGTCAACATTGCAACGAGACATCAACCAAGTCGCGATTGAGGTGGGACTCTTGAGAGCTGAACATCATAAACTGTCTGACAGGGTCAAAGAAACGGAAACCACGTTGGCAGACATTGCCCCGAGGCAGAAAGACATGGCGGCGGAAGTAACCTCACTGGCTGACAGAGTAGCAAGACTTGAACAACGTGCTGAAGACGCGGAAGGGAGAAATAGGAGTAACAACGTACGCGTGGTGGGCCTCCCCGAAGGGGCGAACATGGTGGAATTCCTGGAGAAATGGATGAGCAAGGTGGTTGCACCGGGATGCCTGACTCCCTACTACACGCTGGAACGCGCCCACCGCGTGCCGTCGAGACCTCTTGCTCCTGGCAGACCCCCCGTGCTGTAATCGCTAAACTCTTGCACTACAAGGACAGGGATATTCTTCTACAGAAAGCCAGAGAGATGGGCCCGTTTAAAGTAGCAAATGGGGAAGTGACGCTATTCCCAGACTTTACTCTGGAGGTCCAGAACAGGCGAGCCTCATTCCTAGTGGTTAAAAGAGCATTACGAACCGAGGGGATTCAGTACTCGCTCCTATACCCAGCAAGGCTGAGAGTGATCGTAGAGGGAAAGACTACATTCTTCCAATCCCCGGAGGAGGCATGGGACTGGCTTGAGAGGCACGGATCCCAAACGGTAAGACCAGCGCTGGTGGATGCTGGAGCGAGCGGGACCCGTCGTGCACCGAGGGGGAAGAGGTCCAGAGATCGTCCACGGTTGGCGCCGACGCAAACGCAGAGAGAAACAGGCAGAAGGGTGGCCATGGAGGCGGCGGCCCGAGTGGGTGGCGGGGTGTCCCCCCGTGGGGGCTCAGAAGTAGAGTCCGACGACACGATGGTGTCCTCCGCCGGAGACTCGGGGAGCCCGTCTCGGGCGCCGAAGGTGACCCCGCAAACAGCCGACGAACTCGGATAGCCCGGCTGCGTGGCTGCGCCTGGAGACATGGCGAGCTGAATGAACGAGTGGCCCCTCCGGACCTGGCCGCTCCCCCCTGACCTTACCTCTCGCCTGTCTGGCTTGGCTGGCGAGTACTGCAGTTATGTGTTTGGAAAAGTTGCATTCTTGCACAGTTTTTTGGGCTACCTATAGTTCCGGAGGTGCCCTGGGGCTGGGGAGTTGGGGTTTGCAGTTTCGAGTTAAATCAACAGCATGGGTAATAGAATCTGACCACAAAACAGGAACAGGCACAGGAGTGGGTAAATTAGAATACCGGGCGCACCAGTCCCCCAATTGTCAGACTCCAAGAACAAGATGGCAGATTACAACATCATAACCTGGAATGTCAGGGGAATGGGCACCCCGGCCAAAAGACATAGAATACTATCATTCCTAAAGAGAAGGGGGGTGCAGATAGCAATGTTACAGGAGACCCACCTGGCCCCGGGAGAGGGAGAGAAACTTAGGCGGAAATGGAGGGGGCAGGTGTTTGCTACGGAGTACTCAGCCTATGCAAGGGGCGCAATGATATGGATTAGAGCGGGTGTCCCCCTGACAATTGAAACCTCAAACATAGACAAGGAGGACAGGTTTGTGATACTAGAAGGGAAACTACATGGGTCTCCATTAGTCATGAGTTGCATCTACGCCCCTAATCAAGACCAGGTTCCATTCATGACGGGCCTATAACGACACCTCACCCGCCAACACGTAGGGGAGGTACTAATAGGAGGGGACTTCAACGCAGTACTAGATATAAACATGGATAGGTCCACCCCGCCCCTACAAGGAGCAACATCAGTTAAGATAGCACAAAGCCTGGTCAAGTGGCTGAACGCATGGGGATTGGTGGATGTCTGGCGGGTGCATCACCCGACCGACAGGGATTACTCGTACTACTCGGGCCTCCACCGGGTGCACACTAGAATTGACAGGGTGGTCTGCACCCCGGGTCTGGCTCGAGGGGTGACACATTCTGAATACCTCGCCCGCACAATTTCGGACCATATCCCATTATTGTTAACATTGAGGGTATCACAGGATAGACCCCCCATACCATCATGGTGGGTGGCCCCCGCGGCGCTTGAAGATCAGGCGTACAGAGAAGCGCTGCGTAGGTATCTGTCAGAGCACATCGAAATTAATAAGGGATCCACCCCCTCCAGGGCAGTGGAGTGGGAGACACTCAAGGTGGTGACGAGGGGTTTCTGCCTTGGGCAGTCGGCAGGGGTGAGGAAAACACTAGAAAAGGAGCTTACTGCCTTAGAGAAGGTCATACACGAGGGGGAGCTAAGACAGGGCCTTGCAGCACAAGGGGAAGAAGAATATAACCGTGCCCGCAGGGAACACTCCAAGGCCGAAGAAAAGCTTGGATGTCATAACATGCAGAAATACCTGGCATCCCTACAGTCAGAGGAGGGGAGGTCGGGCAAGCTTCTGGCATGGCTGGTGCACCCGGGTGGGGACAGCGAACCCATCACAAGTGTATCAGACGAAGAGGGAAACCGCAGGCTTAGCCCAGGCCTCATCAATGACGCATTCAGAGATTATTACACGCACCTGTATAGGAGACCTAGCAACCCGGAACCAGTGACATTTGACAATTATCTGCGGCAGACCCCACTCCAGGTGCTGAGACTAGAGGACAGGGACAGCCTGGGGGGGGCGGTGACCGTAGAAGAGATCAATGATGCCATAGCACAACTAGCCCCTGGGAGGACCCCCGGTACAGACGGTCTTCCTATGGATTTTTACAAAAAATATAAATCCTTGCTAGCTCCTAGTTTGGCGGAGATGTACGCGGAAGCAGTACAGAGCGGAGAGTTACCAGGCACGCTGCGCGAAGCACTGGTAGTGCCACTCCCTAAGACCACCAACAGGGAAGCCTCGGTGACCGACTTCCGCCCGTTATCAATGCTGAACAGCGACTTTAAGATCCTCAGCAGGATCTTGGCCGACCGTCTGCTTCCCCATATGCCCATGCTGATACACGCTGATCAAAACAGCTTCATTCCTGGTCGCAGCACCTCCTTGAACCTTAGGCATATCTTCTCTATCATGCATATGCCCAAAGCATTGATTCCGCCTACGGGGCTCCTGTTGGCGGTGGATTTCGAGAAGGCTTTTGATTCAATTAGGTGGGACTACCTGAGGTCGGTGATGGTAGGAATGGGCCTGGGGGAGAACTGGGTGAGATGGGTGGACCTACTGTACTCGTCCCCACTGGCAAGAGTGAAGACGGGTAGAACAATATCCAGAGCATACCCGGTGTTTCGCGGAACCAGACAGGGGTGCCCCCTTTCCCCACTACTGTTTGCCCTGGCGATTGAGCCCCTCGCGGCCCGACTGCGGGGGAGGGAGCAGGAAGGGTGGTAATATGGGGGCCAACTGAACATATTGTCTCCCTGTACGCTGATGACATACTAATATACCTCAGGGACGGTGCTAGTGGTCTCCCCTGTGCCCTTAGGGTCTTAGAGGACTTCGGTGAAGTTTCCGGACTGCACCTAAACCGCGGCAAAACGTATGTGTTTCCCCTGACTCCTGGAAGCGCACGCCCAGCAACATGCCCGATAGACGTGAACTGGGCCCCACGGACCTTCAAGTACCTGGGTATTCAGATATTCCACGAGTTGGGAGATCTCAGGGAGGGTAATCTGGGCAGGGCGCTTCGATCCCTGAGGTCCTCGGTTGGGTTCTGGCGCTCTCTGAAACTATCAGTAATGGCCAGAGTGGCACTGTCCAAAATAATTATGCTTCCCCGACTCCTCTACCACTTTGTTAACTTACCGCTGCTGATCCCCCCATCATGGTTCCGTGACCTGAACATGCTGCTAAGGGAACTAATTTGGGACGATGGTCGTAGACGCACTGCACTTATCACCCTCTGCAGGCCGACTCATATGGGAGGACTGGGCGCCCCCGACTTTGAGGCTTATTACTTGGCATCCCAACTGCAGTGGGTGTCCAGCTGGCTGACGGGCAGAGGACTCCTGGACCTATGTACACCCCAGGGGATAATGGAAGCAGCATGGATTGTGGCACATATGATAGGCAGGAAAATAGCCCTACCTGGTAACAACATAATGATGAGTGTTGCATTGGCATGCTGGAAGAGGTGTATGAAAAGAGTAGGAGTGGGCCCCCCATATTCTCCGGCTTTACCGCTTTCGGCACTGGCTCTGGAATCTGGGGGGAAGGGCCCGGGGAACCTCGGGCTTGGCCCATGGACAAGAGCAGGGATTGAGACGGTGAGTTGGCTTTTTGATGGGGGAGTACTGAGGGAATTCTCTGCCCTATCGGGAGTGGGTGTTCCCTGGGGCCAATTCCTGCTTTTCGGGAGGCTGGTTCACACTCTGAAAGACCACTGGTGCACGATAAATGCAGAGCCCGCAGTCCATGGGGTACTGCACCTCCTGCTGACATCGGGGGAGGAACCCCATCTGATAGCCAAAATTTACCGGGCCCAGGCCCAGGCTGTATTAGACCCCTTGCAATCTTTGAGGGAGCGATGGGGAGGCACTATTGGGCGGGAATTGACTGACTTAGAATGGAACAAAGCACTGGCATACCCTCGGGTGATTTCTCGTAACGCGCGATTAAGATACATCCAATAGAATTACCTACACAGAACGTACCTCACACCACACCGACTATTCCGTATATACGGGGGGCCCCCAGGACATGCCCAAGATGTTGGGGGGGTGAAGCGGACTTTGACCATATGGTGTGGGGGTGCCCAGTACTTCAAGTTGGTTGGAATGAGGCACTGGCTTTCCTCTCTCAGTTATTCGGAGCGGAGCTACGGCCCACCCCGGACCTGTGCTTATTGGGTCTCAGGCCGACTGTGTTAAAGGGGAAAGTAAGTGGGCGTTTCCTGGACCTAACTCTGGCCCTTTATAAAAGGCTGATCTCAAAGGGCTGGAGGGCCTCGGTCCACCCCTCGCTAGCTGACTGGAAAAGGGATGTTATGAAATGGTCCAGGGCCGAACTGTAGGTCCTGAAGGCTGAGGAAGCGAAGGGCATCCGACAGGTTCCTATTGCCCCGACCTGGGAAGACCTGGTGACGACCTGGGATGGGCTATCCAAGAGAACAACAAACACTGAAGTAGGAGTGGGAGAGGGCTAGGACACCCTAGGGGGTGGTCCCGAGGAGGAAGTTACCCAAGTGGTGCCTTGAGATCCCCGTACTGATACATGGCCCGCATGGAGAAATGCGAAAAAGAGACGAATGAGTCGCCACCAGCCACAATGCCACAAGAGTCGGGGGTGGAGTGAGTGAACTGTTGCCCCCTTCATACACTGGTGCGCCCTGGGCATGGCCTTTTCATTTATGTTGCTATGCCTTAATTCCTTAAAGATTATCAACCACGAATCTCACCCACACAATGCTGTAAAGTTGACCTTCTGTTTAGTTTACATACCCTTCCTACCCCCCCTAGTTTCCCTTTTCTTCCTTTTTCATCCTTTTCGTCCCCTTATTCTCGTTCTTCTTTTCCTTATGGTTTCTCCTCCAAGTTGTAGATTGGAACGGGTTTCTTCTTCTTAAACTTGTTATTCATATGCATGACACAAATCAATGCTGTAGATCGACGGAGAGCACTGCACAGATTGTCAATGGGATTGGAGTATTAGAGTTAGGGTCCGACAAACGCAGGAATGCTAATGTGTGCACCACAGGAATATACAATGAAGCACGAGTAATGTATACCACAAGTGTGGCTTGTTTAATGATCATGTATAACGAGTGCAGGTGATTACTTTGAATAGACATACAAATGTATAATAACAAAATGTTAATAAAAATATATTAAAAAAAAAAAAAAAATCGTTCGATTTAGGACAATGTTCCAGTTTGGAATTATCATTTTTATTTGATTTCATTTAGGTTGCAGAGCATACGTGGCACCTTTGGACCTTTTAACGTGCCATTCAAAACTTAAGATGTCAGGTTTCTATCAGACTGAGCGAGCGTGTATGACCAATATCAGTCCAGTGCAATGTTATTAGTTATTTGCATAGCGCCTACACATCATCTGGGCTCCTTTCAATTGCTGCAGTGGTGACAGAATCTGAAAAAAGCTAAAGGTGGTGGATGAATTGTAGGTGCTCGTGTGACGAGAATGGTTAAAATGACGTACGTTGTTGGATTCTGTGTGTTAAATATTACGTTCTTTAGAGAGCTAAATGAATAAAAATGCATTTAGAAATGCGCAGTGCTGTAAGGTGAAGGCGAGGGTGTCTGCGGGTAAAGTTCCAGCTTATTATAGGTGACCCAGCGTTTCTCTTGTTAATCTTTAGACGAAAGCCCTGCCCTGAACCCGCATCTGCAGAGCCAGTCAGTGAACACAGGAGAAGCACAGCCTCTCTCCACCCTTCCTTGCTGCAGAAAAGGACTTTTTAAGCCTCACCCTGCGATCCCTAAGCATTCAAGGTTCAGGGGGTGGGGGAAGGAGTAAAGCATGGACTGTATTAAGCAGACGAGTCAACACGAGCGTGTCACCAGTGACAACAACAGGAGAATAATGAAACAGAAAAAAAAATACATAACGCTCTGGGCTCAGCTGCCTGCCGCATTTCGGTCGCGGTGCATATGTAGCTGAAGAGACGGCACAGTTGTGGCATGTAATTGTAGAGATACAATGTTACTATCCGGGGTCACGTGGGCTAGCGTGATGCGAACGTGTATAAATAAAGGGGTCGCATTGCACTCTGGCAGACGCTGCGAGGCATCATATAAGCAGTATCTGTACGTTGTCTATCGCAACGCTGCACTCCGCGTTCCCGCTGCATGTAGGCCGAGCTACAGTAATAACAGCTGGTGCTTCCCTCAGTGTAGGCGCATGTGCAGCTTTGGAGGGGCCCACGGAGAGAGAGACTCGCTCTAGTCTCTCCGTGGGTACTTTCGGGAGAGGGAAGTGACAACGCGGGACAGGATAGGCGGCAGGTAGGTGGGAGTGGGCTTTCAGGGAGGGAAATAAAAGGGGGTGTGAGGGGAGGGACTGGCCTCTTTCCGCGCCGCTCATGGCGCGGTTATGATTTTGGCCTCCCACCCACCCGGCAAAATGAAGAGGGATGTGAGATGAGCTGAGAGTTTGGATAAGTGGAAAGCAGGGGTAGGTGGGCTGACCGTCAGTTAGGGCAGGTTTGTGATGAAGGCCGAGGCAGTAGATGGGGGAGGGTGGTGAGTCAGATGCGGGCTTGGCCACCCTTCCAGGGAATAAACAAGCAGGTGAAGGATCTGAGTGGGGGTACGCACAAACCAAGTAGGGCATGAAAAGGAAAAGGGGAGTGTGTAGGGGAATGGAAGCGAAATGCGGGTTTGGAGTGGAAGGATGAGCGGGGAAATGTTAAAGGGTGGGCGTTATTAAAGTTGGGGTTTCGAACTGAAAGTTAAGGTTATGTTATTGTTGCAATCCTGCCCTAAATAAATGACATTTTACACTAAATGGTTGTCACTGTATTATGTCCCGAAGTTTATTACTGTGACGAATCACAGAGCCTTCCACCAGAGGTCATTAAAATAGGTGGATGTCAGAAATGCTTGCACTATCCCCACCCGTCAGTGATGTCTGATTTTTAAAAATAAGAACAACATCCAAGGCCACCAACACTAAGCCAACATTTTTAGAAGATGCTGATGAAGGTATGTTCTAAACCAACTCCTCATACATGAGCTGCTCCTCCATAAGGGCGGAGGAGCGTCACCCCCTGCCAGCAGCAACTGCTGCAAATCCTTTCACAAGGAAGGGATAATAAACTGTGGGCCTGATTTATGAAAACTTAGCCCTGCCTGTGCATCATTTTTTGACGCAAAAGCGGCACAGACTTACAAAATAAAATAGTATATTTTATAAGTTTGCGCCGCTTTTGCGCAAAAAAAGACATATAGGCGGTGCTAACTTTTCATAAATCAGACCCTGTGTTTATTTTCCCTTCCTTGTGAAAGGGGCGCGACATTGAGGGTGACGAGCAGAGGGGCGTGTGCTGTGCCCCACCCCCAGAAATACCCGCAAGCCACGACTGTCTGCATACACTCTAGACTGACACAGATTGGACTAATAATGTGAATGTTTAATGCAGACTCTACTCAAAGTCTTCCTCACATGGGATCCGTCCACTCTGCAGTCTGAGTACAATGGATAGAAGAAAACTGAATCCAGCCCTTCAAATTCAAACAACTTTAACTTGAAGCGATTAAAGTTCCTAGTAACTGCTCACCTTGTTCGAAATCCCTATGTATGTTTAGACAACGAGCAGGTGCTGCTGCCATGGAATTAAATTCAGGGATGCATGTACTGCCCATGGTTCCGTGGGAATGACTCTGCACTTACTGGATAGTTTGTGTTGTGGTTGGCGAAGGTTTGAAGCTCAGACCATGCAGACAACCCCATTGAAGACTCCCAGGCCATTGCTAGCTTCAGGGATGTATGGAGCATGCTACACTTCCTTGTAAGGTTGAACCTTACCACAGGCCTTGAATGTTCACAGAGGTGGAAAGTGAAAAATCAGCAGCAACACACTATGACGTTCCTTAGCAGTTTAACACTGAACATGACGCACACTCTCCTTAGAAAAGCAAGGATATATCTGTCCCAATAAAGAGAGAAAGAAGATGCCACCTGGGAAAATTTGAAAAGTAATTCCCAGTCTACTTTTAGATATTATAGTTCTAATAGTCCAGACACAGCAATATGAGCTAGAGTTAAATTGGTAAAAATCAAACACAACACATCCGGAAGCATACAGTCTAACTAGTGTTTAATTCACAATAGGAAACCACACAGCAAAAGATGAAAAACAATTGTAATTTTTTTCGACCAACTAGGGCTCTCAGTAGAAAACTGTAATTTGGAGCAACAGGCTATAAAATACATAGAAAATTAGACCAACAAATATATGTATTTTCTTTATACTAGTCAATGGAGCATAGTCACATGGCAGAAACATATCTAACATGCAGGTGGCAAGATTATCCCCACAAGGAACCAATGAACAGCCTCGAATAGAAGATATCATTCCTATGTACAATGCTGGCCACCTGATACTTACAAAATCCTGCTTCCGCTTGCCAGGTTTGAAAATAAGTATATGCTGCTAGGACAAGTGCAAGGTACAACCCTGCACCCTGTGGTGTGTAGGCCTGCTAGAATTGTGAACATTTGCAAGCATATCCATGATTACAAGATGCCTCAAATAAATATATAACTTCCCTATTTGATTCAACTAGCTGACATGTTCATGTCTACATGTACAGTCCTTAACACAACATTATATGAGGGTATATATGCGTTTTAGTTTACAGGGTACTAAGATTGATGACACATTCTTTAGTTGGTGAAATGGCAAAATATCCAGTTGCAGAAAAGCAATAATGGACACCAGATTATTGACTTTCAGAGAAAAGACCAGGAGAATGCAGGACAATAATCAAAGAACCTTGTAAAACATGTAGCCGTGACTGATAGACAACCCTTATTGGATTTGAGATAGGTCTTCTCCAGGGCTATGGACAGCATGCTCCTCTTCGTCAAATTTGTCATAGCCAATTGTAGTTTTTGGCCCACACCTCAGCACGTATGGCAGTAATGCTTGTGTGCTAGATGATTTTGTGGTGTCTACCATCAGCTCAACGCCTGTAAAATATTGACAGTTGTAGCAGCAATTCCCGTTATAATGGCAAGTCACGCCTTTTAGCTACCCATCCTGAAGAGAGTCATCCTACTGGTCTGCCAATCCCCTGCAACTGGGTCCTTCGTGCATCCATGTGTGATCATTGATGCTGTTGTGTGTGTGTGCCTCTCATGGTGCATAGAGGATGCTGGTACAGGTCGTATGTGATACATGTGGCCATAGTCATTGGGATTCATTTTATATTTGTTACATCCAGCTAGCACCTCAGATGGAGGGTTGGAGAGTTCCAAGACTCTAGATGTGAATGGCAGAACCCTTCCAGGGATTATTTGTACTGAGTCAAACTTTTAGTGGGAGAGAAAAGAAAACAGAGAACCCCCTTAGATGCTACGAAGTTTCTCCCTCATTCATTGTTCTCTGTAAGGGCAAGCTCCCACTGATTAAAAATTACAGCTAAATTGGACACCCACCTCTTTTTTGTCCCTTTTCTGGAGTTTCTCTTTCTTGGAGAATTCCAACACGCCCACGCCCATCTTTCTGCTAGCAACTTCTAACAAAGAACGTTGAAATACACAACTGCTGTCTGCAGCTTAAGTATAAAGATGCCACAAAAACGTCCAGTAAGTGTCACAAAGTTACTCAGCCAGAATCAAGGGTCTCCAAACAAGTGGTGATAGAGAAACACATTTGTGCTCCAGTGTTGGGGTATTCATCATCAACTTCCTTTTCAAGGTTCAGGATTGAAATCTGGGAAATGTTAACAGACGTCCGGATAGTAATGCGTAGACACTGCTGCAAGGATGAGATCTGACTGCTCAGGAGGGGCTTTCAGGGTTCCTGTGTACAAGAATGCTCCTGCTCAGAAAGATAGGCCTAGGAAGGGACCACAACGAGATGAAACAAAAACACCTTCTAATGCATCAGGGAAGGACCTGCACCCCCTCTGTGAGGGTGAGATTCAGGTATCCTATAGTGACCCTGCAGCATAAGCAGATCTGTGTACCACTGTTGATGGAGAGTACTGAGGAATGGAGTGTTCAGCTGAGCTCAATTGCAGAACTGAGCGCCAAGGAGCCACATAGTTATCAAGAAAACTGGACTGCGGTCCTACAAATGACAAGCAAGAATAACAGAGGGAGCCACAATGACTGAGAAGCTTGCATCCAGAACTAAATGCTCACTAAGACTTAGGGGCATATTTATACTCTGTTTACACCGAATTAGCGTAATTTTTTTTACTCTAATTCGGTGCAAAACTAACTCCATATTTATACTTTTGCGCTCGACCCATCTAGCGCCAAATTTATAGAGTTAAAGTCATTTTTTGGACGTGGAAACCTACCTTGCCTTAATGAGATGCAAGTTAGGCGTTCCCGTGCAAAAAATTACTCTATAGCCTTAACGCCATATTTATACTCCTGTGCAAAAATGGGGCACGGGAGAGAGGAGGAGTCAAAAAATGGTGCAAAGCTTGCTTTGCACCATTTTTTAACGCCTGGGTCAGGGCATGCGTTAAGGGACCTGTGGAACTATTTCCATGGTGGAACACCATGGGATAAGCCCACAGGTGCCCTCCCCAGGGACACCCCCACCTACACCAGAGGGACAGCAGAGGATGGAGGACCCCACCCCAGGTAAGTACAGGTAAATGTTTTATTTTAGTTTTTAAAGTCATAGGGGGCCTTGAAATGGCCCCCCATACATGGCACAGGGTGCAATGGCCATGCCCAGGGGATCCTGGTCCCCTGTGCTGGTCATTGGGGTGGTGGGCATGACTCCTGTCTTTTCTAAGACAGGAGTCATGTGGTATGGATGGTTTTGTGACAGAAAATGACTCTAGGCAGGTTAGAGTCATTTTTTTTTTACTCTAACCTGCCTAATGTCATCTTTTGGTGCAAAACCCCCTTCTTCCATACCGCCAGCGCCACCCGACTAGCATCATTGTTTTTTTACACTACCCTACTCTTTGCACCGGCTTGCACCATTCCATAAATATGGTGCCCGGCTGGTGCACAGAAATGGTGCAAGCCAGTGCTAAACATTTTGGTGCAAAACCACGCTAGTGCAGTTTTGCACCAAAAAGTATAACTCAGGGCCTGAGAGCGGTGGGGACCAGGCATATTTTCATGATGGCTTTTGTGTTTGGGTCAAAGGAAGAAGTCAAGTCACAAGTCAATCAAACTGTGTTGCACTGCCACACCACAGCAGCATCCTCAACTGGTGCTGTCTCTGCTCACCTCACGCTGGCACCAAAGAAGCCTCTCTCACATCAGTTGGCAGAGCAATGGTAGGATCTCTGCTCATTGTGCTTCATAGGCGTGCAATAATGAAAGATACATATTTTAGTGGCAGGACAGGCCTTTGTATCTTTCACCTGCCAGGCAGAGTTGCCTACTGGCCTCTCCTGTAATTTTAAATTGGTCTGCCTGACCCCTCCACCTTGAGCCTTTGTCCAACCATCGGGGATATTAATGTTGCATGTTTATCTTCCTGTGTGCAAAGTCTGTGGTTGTAATGCATCTTTTACAAATGGTTATGTCTACATAAAGATCTATTTTGATTTTCAAAGCAAAAGTGGTCCATAAGAAGGAGGTTGTAGAGAGCTCAAGACAGCAAGGTGACTTGTAGGGCTTCTCTAGAGCATTTCTGAGGCCCTTTTCAGAGGATCAGTCACTAAGTTGCAGAGTAGAGGAGACAGAGGGTTTCTGAAGTGGCAGGAAATTCACATCCCCTTTCCTAGTCCAGTGTTTCTTCTGGAATGACTACCAAAAACAAGTTAACCGATTCTTAAGTGGGCCAATCTCTCTCTCCTTTTTGTGCCTGTTTTGGGTTTCCGGTGGCAGCAGACTCCAAATTCTCACTTTCCAAGTAACACATAAAAAACAAAGACTCTGGCAGGACCAGTGTAGAAGGAATAATCAAATGGCAGGCACTGCCTGAAACTGTTCCCAGAGGTGACCCTTGCAGTATAAAAAGTATGTCTACAACATTAATATAATGAAGGGACAGGAACTACCAGCCAGTGTGCCAAGAATATTCTACAATTATCCTGGGGTCCCATACCAGGGAAGACTGCAAAACTCTTTTATGAGCCAATGTTGGGGTCTCTGATTCCCAACTCCTGCTCACCTGGTTTGTGAACAGGAACCTGGACATTTTGCAAACTTGTCAGGATGACTTCCCTAAGGCCTGTCTTGAGAGAAGAAGCCGACTGACTGCTGGAGGTGCCCATGCAGGAAAAATAAAATTCCTTTAAAAGGAAAAATGCAAGGACCAGAGGCAGAATGAGCAGAATATAGCTCACTGCAACCCTCGGAAGGATATGCACTGATAGTCTATGTCACAAAGTCTTGAGGCTTAGTGGCTTCTCCGGATTATCAAGAAGTAAAGTACCTGTGACTGATGGGGTGTCTGGAGGCTTTGATGAATCAAGACCTGATACTGGCGGTCACCTCAACCAAAATCCAGCACTTCTAGAGAGCAGGCACTACTGCAATATCGTAAACTGCTATAAGTGGCTTTCCACAATCTACGTAGGAGTTCTTCATTTTGCATATGTGTGGAAGCTGTGTTTGAGTCCAAAATATAACCCCATTGAGGACACACCTGGATATGGGGGATGCTGGTGGAGTGAGGCATCAACTCAACTTGATGCATGCCACACACCTTCCTTCACCAGCCATCGGGGAGTCAACTGTGCCACCTTGGCTGGACCTTCACCACCACACCTGCTCCTGGTGGGGCATATAGGACTACAAGCCACCAAAAGCCATACTACTCTGGCTGCAGCCAGCAAGAGAAGACTGAGATGCTTCAAAGACAAGTGGCTAAGGTATAGTCCAAGGAAACAGTCTCATTGGTATTGTGACATTTTACAGTTGTGATAAAAATGCTTACCATATCTCCTTGAGGGAGAAATAGGTAGAGATATAAAAACACGGTACAGGAGCTCAAGCAGACCAAACCTCACCCGTTCTGGCATAGGGCATTGGCATAGTCTTGCATTGCAAAAAATGAAGAGTACCTTGGAACAGTGAATAGTCATTGCTAGTAAATACTAGTACCCCTACACAGTGGTTGCTACATTACTATCAGTATATCAAATTTTTATGCTTTTAAAAGTGTATGCATAGTGTTGTGTGACTGAAGTAAAGTACTTTCATTTTGGGTAAAAGCACTGGCTGGACATGTATGTATTCATTGATTGTTAATAGTGAGATCTGAGCCTCTATCCCATACCACCTACCTTAGTATGCCTTGGACTGCTCGATGGACCATTAGGGTCATGTGCCAAAATGATGCGCTTGGTGCTGAGTTTCAGAATCAATAACAGGTGAAGAATCAGGACACAAGTGGTAAAAGATTCTGATTCTCACAATCTGATCCCACTAACCATGGATACAATGTATATATCACAAATACTACTGGACAATTTTTATATTTTGTTTCTGTTATGCTATTTCCTAATGATAAGGGATATGTGCTTCATGTAGACAAATGATGATATTATAGACCTTAATGTCATTAATATTTCACTGGGTGGGAAATTCTAAAGGTGACAGTGAAGTGTGAACAGACAATAGTTGAGGTGCATTAAACGTTCTCTCTCACTTTTACTTATTGTGTCTGATTTATTTATGGGAAACCAGACACCACAATTTAGTGACGGTGGACAGGATCAAGTAGGGTGCAAACTGTCACAGTCACACCTCAACATCATTTGAAGCTGAAGCGTTACCTGGATATTGGGAGAAGATTCCAGTGAGCAGCGGTTGTTGTCATCGAGGCTTATTCAGAGGTGGTGAGGAGAGATATACCTGTCTCCTGTGTGGAGAAACTGGTATTGCATCGTCTGACAGGTACTGTTGTGTTTTATTGCATTTGACAGCCAGCAAGGAGGCCTTGGAACGCACATGCATTTCACTGAATCCATTTGGGATGGTTGTGCACCATTGACCAGTGAAAGAGAGATTGTTGTTTAAAAACAATCACCACCTCCCCTCGAAAACAGCCTGCATGCGCATACGCCGAAGCACTTTGGCCATTTTGGTATCGCAAGAAGAAGGCTTTCATTCCTATAGAAACAAACCTAAAATGTGTGCATGGCGGACATTTTAGCAAGTTGTAATGACTTGCATTGATTCTATGTCAGGACCGGAGGCGAGGATTATGCATTTCTTTCTTCACTATTTATTACCAGCCAGTTCAAAGTACAACAAGAAAAAACATAAATAGTACAAATCCCATGAGTCCAACACACCTCCATGGTAACCACTGTCCAATCTATTCACACTACGAATGTCCCTATATATATCATCCGTTGTCCGAGTCCATCCTCTTTCTTCACTGCTCGAGCGTCACTTAAGTCATATTCCCTTACTGACTATCCATAACTGTCTTTTGAGATTGTATTTTACCGTGTGTACCTTATTGCTTGGCTAGTGTGCTTTTGCTGAAGCCTGTGTAATCCGAAGGGATTGAGTGGCAGGCAGCAGCCCGAGCGCAGATTCGATTCGCGCTGATACATTGGGTCCACCAGAGGGCGCTCTTTCGCATCACTGCGGAGTCCCGGAGGACGTCTGTGAAACTGATCGGCCGCCGCAGACGCTCAATCGTTTTACTTATCACGCTTAAGGGGAAAGAGCCTGTCACACATTACAACCCCTCCAACCCCCGCTGAACACCGCATTGCGGTCAGAGT
Source organism: Pleurodeles waltl (assembly GCF_031143425.1). Lineage (NCBI taxonomy): Eukaryota > Metazoa > Chordata > Amphibia > Caudata > Salamandridae > Pleurodeles > Pleurodeles waltl. The sequence goes on along the minus strand of NC_090446.1, from coordinate 610,382,145 downwards.
GAACCTGTCAGGGTCCCAGAGCGCAAAGCACCAGTATCCTAGGCAAATGAGTGTAGAGGCTAGCACCTCCAAAAAAATTACAGAAGCATTGCGGGGGGCAGCCCTCAATATCCTCAGGGCATTTTCTGTCAGAAGCGATCAGCCCCTGTGTATCCTACCCTCTGGTGATGCAGTCCCTTTAGGACCACGAATATTTCCCCAATCTGCCCTCAGGGGAAGGCCGCTCTCAGCACTGCCTCCCGCTCGAGGTGGATGCCATTCCTTCACAGGCCATTGCAAAGGCCCTCGCCCCTCTACAGGAGAGCGTGGCTAAATTATCAGCACAAGTCTCTATGGGGACAGGCATGTTTGGGGAGACGGGAGCTGGCCAGGGTGACAGCACGGCAACAGCTCTCAAGAAATCACACAAGCATGATGCGGGGCACCTGGAAGACTTCAAACGCCTCACTGAAGCCTTCCAGAAGAGTGCGCGCATGTTAAAGCGAGCACCTTTCCGGGAGGAGGTATGGTCCGGAGAGATTGGTGACAATATTCACCCCATATTCGACCCCCAGGAGGGGGTCGCCGATACAGGGAGAGGGTGACACAGAGGGTGATACATCCTCAGACAAGAATCGAGACTCTGGTCGGCCATGGCGCCTGACTATGGCCACGCCAGACCCAGAAGAAAGGGACACGTCCACTTCGGAGATGTTTGATTCTGAGGGTATACACCACCCCAGATCCTTAGAGTGGCGATCGGACCAGAAAGTCACTGACTACGCGGCCAGCAAGAACAGACAACCCCTGGACAAGGAGGTTCGGGCCAGATTGAGGGCGGGGTGCCATCACCCTACTCTTGTGGGCAAAGTGGCAGCGACTCCGGACATTGACCCGAAACTGTTTACTTTCTTTGGAAAGTACACCAACGACCCAAAAAAGGGCATTGATCGTTCCCTGGAGGATGTGCCACGACAAACTGCTGGATGTGTTGGGACCCCTGACACAAATCATTCAACTGGCCAAGCAGGCAAAGCACGCAGGCAGACCCCTGCCGACAGACATCGTGGCAGGCTGGGCCCAGAAGAAAGATTTTTCCCGGGAAGGTTTTTGGCAGGGACAGAGGAAGCAGGGGTTGCTCCACCGGCAGTTTCAACCAACATGGTCCCATTACCTCATACACCAAAAGGAACAAAGGTTGGCATGATGGCCGGCAGGGCACATTCTTCCCCAACTGGGGAAGAGGGAAGAACAGACCCTGTAGAGGTGCCCATGGCGGAGCGAATGCCCCCATAGTACCTATCAGTAAGCATAATCCCTTCTTCCCCTTGAGCCCTTGGTGGGAGGTAACAGAGGTTCCCACACAGATGGGCAGACAAAACGTCTGACGCTTGGGTCTTGCAGACAGTAGAAGGTTTCCACATAGAATTCACCTCCGAAAGCTATCTTCTTCTCGGACACAGACATGGCACTGATAGACTCTGAGGTACAGAACCTTCTGACGAAGGAGCCCATCCACAGATCAGTCGTCCATCCCAAGGGTTTCTTGAGCAATATATTCTTGGTAGAGAAAAAAAACACGCAAACACGACTATTGCTCAGCTCCAGGAATTGGAGTTCATAATAAATTGGGTAAAATCAGAACATCTTCCCTCTCAGACTATGACCTTTCTGGGTTCACCATAGATTCCAATGCAGCCTCCCTCAGTCTTCCAGCCCAAAGGTAGCCAAGATCAGGAAGGGACTGGAGAAGGTTATGAGAAGGGACAGGATTTCCCTCAGACAGACAAAATTGTGGGGCTCCTTTTGTCCTCAATACAGGCCATTTTCCTGGGACCCCTACATTACAGGGTATTGCAGCGCTTGAAAGCGCAGCATCTCAGATGTGGAGTGACTGACTCTGAGCTGATATCCCTCTCTGAGGAGGCCAGGACAGAACTCCAATGGTGGCTAGATCACATGAAGGCATGGAACGGCACAGCGATCTTAGGGCCTCGCCGGATCTGATCATCAAGTCAGATGCCAGCTGTCAGGGCTGGGGGGCCAGATGTAGAGGGATTTTGATGGGAGGCCTGTGAACTCAGCAGGAGCTCAAACTCCATATCAATTGCTTGGTGCTCCTGGCGGGATCTTTTCCGATCAAGTCGCTAATGCGGCACAAAATCTCTTGTTGCCTCCTTCTGAGAATAGACAATGTGTCAGCAGTCCAATATATAAACCGCCTGGGCGGCACTCGATCGAGGGCTTTGGCGGAACAGGTGAAGTACTTCTGGCATTACTGCCTCCAACATCAAATCTCAGAGATGGCGGAATACCTTCCGGGTACACAGAATACTCTGGATGATTGGAACTCCAGATATCTTGAGGATACCAGCTACTGGCGACTGGACAGAGGCGTCTTCTTGGCGTTCATGGATCACTGGGGATCATGCTCAGTGGATCTGTTTGCGTCCAGACTGAACACCCAATTGCCGAGGTACTTCCGTTGGCGACCGGACCCAGGGGCGTTAGCAGTGGATGCGTTCCTGCAGGATTGGGGAGTGATCAAGTTTATGCCTTTCCCCCCTTCCTGTTGATACCGAGAGTGACAACTCAAGTGCGTCATCAGGGGGCACCAGTAGTGTTGATAACTCCACTGTGGAGGTGACAAGTGTGGTTACCAATCCTGCTGGAACTCACTCACAACTTCCCGCTCCTTATTCCGACCTTCCAGCTGATACTCGTAGACCCTCGGGGTCAGTCACAACTTCTTGTTCTTCAGGGCCATCTTAAACTCATGGCATGGAGAATTTCAGGAATCGTTGGGAAGACAGTAGACTTTCGAAAGCTGAAATGCTCATCTGCCAGGCCTGGGCCCCAGGCACATCTAAGAGATATAGATCAGAGTGGAATCAGTGGGTTCGCTGGTGTGTGGAAAGACATCTCGATCCAGTGGGGGCCCGAATTACAGATATCCTAAACTTCCTAGCGGAGTTGGCTGAATCTGGCCTATCATATTGCTCAGTAAATTCCTTTAGACCGGCGATCTCCCTCTCGATAATGGTGGGGGGACATCACAGGGTTTGCAAGTTACTCAAGGGCATCAGGATGGCTAGGCCTCCTGGAACCTCAATACTTGGGTCTTTGGGATGTCAATGTAGTGTTACGCCTCCTGTCCTACTTGCAAGACAACCAGTACCTTTCGAGAAAAGAATTGTCGGCGAAGTTAGCTATGTTGCTTTGCCTCATATCTTGTAAGAGAGAATCCGATGTGAGAGCTCTGGATATCTCAGGGAGGGCATTTTCGCCTTAAGGGGTAACTTTCACTTTATCCCCACAAATTAGAGAACCAAATGTAATACTTGGTCACCAGCCTATCCCACTTTTGAGAGTGCTCCGAAGTTGTGCCTTGTCATATCCTTAAAAGTGTACGAGGAAATGACGGCAGAGTACCGCCCCCAGGGGAAAGACAACTGTTAATCTCTATCAAGAAACTCTTTAAAGCAGTGTCCTCCCATCCATAGCAAGGTGGGTAAAATGCATTATGACAGAAGCGGGTATCCATGTGCAAATGTTGGGGCACACTCCACTAGAGGTGCCATCGAAGACATCATGAATGTGACCGATTGGGCATCAGAATCTACTTTCAAAAGGTTCTATTTTAAACCGATTCAGAAAGTAGCTTTGCTGGTGGTAAGTAAGCTTTGAACATGCATAATCCTTGCCTCCGGTCCTGACATAGAATGAGAAATAGCCTAGTTATCGAGAAGGAAAATTTCATTTCTATTAAGGACACAGAGGCGAGGGTTATCCCCCCCGACACAGTTCTCTTGTTCCCCATATGATCAGATATCGGAACTAGGATTGCTATTGAGGTAGTATTCAAGTTTTAAAACATTCTTTTAAGTTGAGGTTTGGTAACATACATGTCACATGTTTCGCCACTGTTGACAGTAATGTGTTTTCTGTTTTACTATGGCAAGTGGTTCTAGAAGGGTTTCCTCTTTTTAAATGAAACTAGAAATGTGGGCGAGAGTTGATTTTTTCTCAAAGATTGCATTTATTCTTATAGGAATGGATACAGCGACGAGTTGAGGATGCCTTAAGTTCCAAACGCAGTGAAGTCGAGGAGGGACTCGGACAACGGATGATATATATATATATGGACATTCAGAGAGTGAATGAATTGGACAGTAGTTACCATGCAGATGGGTTGGACTCATGGGAAATGTAGGCCCATATTTATACTTTTTTGATGCAGAAACAGCGCAAACTAACAAAATACAATTGTATTTTGCAAGTTTGCGCCACTTTTGCGTAAAAAAATGATGTAAATGTGGCGCTAAAAAAGTATAAATATGGGCCGTAGTATTTAAGTTTTTTCTTGTTGAACTTTGAATTGGCTGTTAACAAATAGTGAAGAAAGAAATGCATAATCCTCGCCTCGGTGTCCTTAATAGAATTGAAACGTTCCTTCTCGATAGCTAGGAAATTTCTCATTATTAAGAAAACCCATTTCTTCCTCCAATATTGTTAAAACAAAGCCTGGAGGACATGAAGTGAAGCAAAAGTGGCGACTAATGGAGGAACTCTAAAGCGCCCATATTTCGCCAGTAAGGCATCAGCAGTGTCAGAAAGGGAATTTGAGAAAAAGTATTTTTGTGATTTTTGTCTGTCGAATCGGTGATAGGCACACCCATTATTGGTAACTTGTCATCTGCAAAGCAAACCATAAGCATGGAATGAGGAAGCATGGAACACAATTAATTTCTGTGACATGAACCCCAGTTAGTGACAAAAGACTAACAAAGGATAAAAAACATTATGGGGGTCATTCCGACCCTGGCGGTCCAAGACCGCCAGGGCCGGGGACCACGGAAGCACCGCCAACAGGCTGGCGGTGCTTCCCAGCCCATTCTGACCGCGGCGGTAAAGACGCGGTCAGAAAAGGGGATCCGGCGGTTTCCCGCCGGATTTCCCCTGCATGGGCTGAATCTCCATGGCGGCGCCGCCATGGAGATTCCGACCCCCTTCCCGCCATCCTGTTTCTGGCGGTTTTTACCGCCAGGAACAGGATGGCGGGAACGGGTGTCGTGGGGCCCCTGGGGGCCCCTGCACTGCCCATGCCAGTGGCATGGGCAGTGCAGGGGCCCCCTAACAGGGCCCCATAAAGATTTTCACTGTCTGCTTAGCAGACAGTGAAAATCGCGACAGGTGCAACTGCACCCGTCGCACCCCTGCAACTCCGCCGGCTCCATTCGGAGCCGGCTTCCTTGTTGCAGGGCCTTTCCCGCTGGGCCGGCGGGTGCTCTTTTGGCGGTCACCCGCCGGCCCAGCGGGAAAGCCAGAATGGCATCCGCGGTCTTCTGACCGCAGAGCGGCCATTTGGCGGTTCCCGCCAGGCGGGCGGCTCCTGCCGCCCGCCAGGGTCAGAATGACCCTCTTTATTTTTTTAACACTTAAAAACTTTTATGGTTGGAAAAGCCTGTCTTGGGCGGTAGTAGGCTCACCTTCTTGAAAAATGTATTTTGAATTTGTAAGTAATTAGTTTATGCAATAGGGATGTTCTGAGTTAGGTTTTTGTAACATAGAGTGTTTAGTCAAGAGCTATGGCATAAAACATTTGAAGTGTTAGGTGTAATAGACAATATTTAAAGTCTCTAAGAGACTGTAATCTGTTTGAAAAGTAAGAGAGTATAAGAGAAAATGCAGAATGTCACTCTACCTCCAGTTTTTTAGCACACCAGGTGAACCATTAATAAAATGGCAGTAGCATTTACAAATTATGTATGAGTGTGTGGGACACATTTAAGTGCAGAACACAAGTATTCATTATTATTACATTGTTTAGGGGTGAGGGACAGGAAATTATAGAAAATTTACCCAAATTAAGTGTGGCAAATGAAAGATTATTGAATGAGTTTGAAATCTGTATACTCAAATTAAAAAGGCCCTATCTGCCAAGGGTTAGTACCATGATGAAATAATATCACTTGGGATTAAGAGAGCAGAATAAAGAGGAAACAGTACAAGATTTTGTAACAGCATTACGCGAGTTAGCAGCTACCTGCAAGTTTTGAGGATTAACTGAAGAAGATAAGGGAAGAACTTTGGTTAAAAGATGAGCCACCTCTTGAAGAAGGTATTGCTACTGCAAAAAGGGGGAACGCATGGTGAAGTGTGTAATGAACTAAGTAATGCAAAAAAGTAAGTTAAAAGCAGCATCTAGCAAGGTGGAAGAAGTTATATGTTAGGTTAAACAGAAATCAGAAAAAGTGATAGATAACACGAATGTGCAGGAATTCAAAGGCACATGTTTCAGATGTGGGAGGGTGGGACACAAAGCCAATGTAAGTACTTGTCCAGCAACACTTGTGACATGTTATAGATGTCGCAAGAAAGGACATTTCCCCCAAAAATGTTTAAACTAAAGAGGAAAAAGAAATTCACTGGAAGTGAAAGAAATAGTTTTCCAAGTGGGTGGTTCCAAAAGTGAACCTCTCGCAGATGACGTGTTGATTGGGAATGTTAAAATACAAATTACATTTGATTGCTGTTCACTTATCACAATGGTTTCAAAGAACAAATTTAACATGCATTTTAAGGATAAGGTAAAATTGTGTAAAATGAATATTTCTCCATTAAGATATGGTGGGATGCCAATTGAGATGTTTTGGTATTTTATGGTTTGCATAGAATTTGGGGAAAAGATGATGGCTGGAAAAATGTATGTTTCAAATAAGGGGATGAAATTATAGGTTGACTGCATCAACAGCCATTGAGTGTAACATTAATTCCAATTGCAGTGCCACATGTTCAAGTGAAATAAAAAAATAACAATATGTTGCAGTTGGGAGAAAATGTTGAGGAAGTGTTCCGTAATGAGTTGGGATGTCTAAAGTGAAACAAGCGTCAAATCAAAGTGAGAAAGGGGGAACTATCTTAACAGCTGAAGAGTGAAGAATTTCACTCAATATTCCAGAAGGCTTATAAAAGGAAATGGAGAGGATGACTAATCTAACATTATTGAACCAGTAGAAGCGACAGAATTGTCGGCTCCAGTTGTAGTAGCCAAGAAATTGAACAGGGAAATGTGCTTATGTTTTGATTTGCGATCACTGAATAGAGAAGTAATAGCAGATACATTTCCACTCCAAAATGTAGATGAAATCCTAGCAACATTAGGTTAAGCTAAACATTTCACAACCTAGGTCCTAGCTTCAGCTTATCATCAGGCTGAGCTAGACAAGGAATCACAAAATGTAATAGCGAATATTACACCAATGGGGGTGTACACATTTTTAAGTATGCCTTTCGGTATAATTTCAACAGCCTCTGTGTTTCAGAGAATAATGAATATAATATTGAAATACATCACAGGTGTGTAATGTTATCAGGATGATTTGTTAATTTTTGGGAAAACTAAGGAAGAGCATGATGCACTAGTGAAATGTGTACTAGAGAAATTCTAGAAAGTTAGTTTTACACTGAGAAAGTATAAATGCAAGTTTGGAGTGAGTGGAGTGACCTACTTAGGTCATCACATTTCTGTCAAAGGTGTATTACCCCCAAAAGGTTAGTTGAAACTATTGAGAAATTCAAGAGTTCATGTAACAAGGAAGATCCAATGTATTTTAAGGGGATGGTTGAATATTATTGTAAATTCATACCTTTGTATGCTGATAAAACTACACATATGAGAAAATTGCGTGGAAAGAAATGTGAATTTGTGAGGAATGACGAGCGTCAACAAGTGTCACAATGGCGATTGACAAAAGCAATATATCTTTATGTCCACTAGGCCCTTGTGGTTGCAGGGATATATAGGGTTTGTATATTCTCCAAGAACCTAAGGTACCCAGAGCCAACAAGTGAGCTGCACCATACAATGGGTTTTCATTGAGTACAGAGTATAGACCAATTCTTATAGAGAAATAGGCAGAGTGAAAAATGGGTATCAAGGAAACGTATGTATTTCTGAAATGGGCAAAAGGTATAGGACCGTATTTATGCTTTTTTTGTGCCGCATTTGCGTCATTTTTTTACGCAAAAGCAGCGCAAACTTACAAACTACAATTATATTTTGTAAGTTTGCGCCGCATTTGCATCAAACAATGACACAAATGTGGCACAAAGAAAGTATAAATATGGGCCATAGATTTTAGAAGCAGTGGCCACTTCTACATCTCTGAATTTGTGGTTACCCATTCTAGCATATGATTTGGTGGGTATTTTTCAAAATGTCATCTTTCTTATACACTAGTTTACATTTGAAAGACACAAATGCAGCAAAATCCAATAGGTAAGAACAAATGTTTTACTATTCAGTGCTCCTACTAGTCTCCCAATAAAAACGGTACATCATTTGTGTGGGTAGGCCTAGTGCCTGTGACAGGAAATGGTCTAAAATGCAAGATGACCGAATTTCGTATTTTTCCACTGTAAACTGACCTATCTTCCATTGTGATGAGATTTTGGATCCTAGCTCAGCTGGCACAAAGGGAAACCTAGCCAACCTGTACATTTTTAAAAACTAGACACCTAGGGGTATTTAGGGTGTGATGACTTGTGTGACTCTCACCACATTTGTGTACCCAGAATGCCATGCAAACTTCAAACCTAGACTAAAACTGCACATTTTTTCACATTTCTGCGATGGAAAGTTCTCTAATTTGTGGGGAGCCTCAAACTTCCTTCCACCCGGTATTCCCACACACTTGTGTGGGTAGACCTAGTGTCCATGTCAGGAAATGGCCTAAAACGCAACACATTTTCCCACCAAAAACTGACCCATTTTTCCAATGTTGGTAGCTCAAGATTTTGGACCCTGGCTCAGCTGGCACCAACGGAAACATAGCCAACTTGTTCATTTTTTAAAACTAGACACCTTGTAAACCTCAAACCTTGACTAAAAACAAATTTTCCTCACATTTCTTTGATGGAGAGTTCTCAAATCTGTTGAGAGCTTCAAACCTCCTTCCACCCAGCTTTCCCCCAGGTCTCCCGATAAAAGTGGCACCTCACTGGTGTGGGAAGGCCTATTGCCCGACAGGAAATGGCTAAAATCACAACATGGGAGCATTGTATTTTTTCAGCAAAAACTGACCCTTTTTTAATGTGGGTAGCTCAAGATTTGGGACCTTAGCTCAGCTGGCACCAAGGGAAACATAGCCAGCTTGTAAATGTTTTGAAAACTAGACACCTATGGGTATCCTGGGTGGGCTGACTTGCATGGCTCTCATCATGTTTCTCTACCTAGAATTCCTTGCAAACCTCAAACTTTGACTAAAAAAACACATTTTCCTCACAGTTCCGTGATGGAAGGCTCTGTAATCTGCAGAGAACCTCAAACTTCCTTCATCCCAGCATTCCCCCAGATTTCCCAATAAAAATTGTACCTCACTTGTGTGGATAGACCTAGTGCTCATAACAGGAAACGGCCCAATATGCAACATAGGGACATCACATTTTTCCACCAAAAACTGACCCCTTTTTTCCAAAGTGGGTAGCTCGAGATTTCTGACACTAGCTCAGCTGGAACAAAGGGAAACTCTGCCAACCTGTACATCCTTGAAAACTAGACACCTACGGGTATCCAGGGTGAGTTGACTTGCATGGATTTCATCACATTTTATTACCCAGAATCCCTTGCAAACCTAAAACTTTGACAAAAAACATGTTTTTCTCACATTTCTGTGATGGAAAGTTCTGGAATCTGCTGACAGTCACAAACTTTCTACCTCCCAGTACTCTGCCAAGTCTCCCCAGAAAAACTGCGCCTTACTTATGTGGGTGGACCAAGTGCCCAAGACAGGCAAGGGCCTACAACGTATTATGGTGATAATGATAACAATGGTGGGTGTACTAATTAGTCCTGGGATCGGCAACCATGTAGGGAAACCTATCAAACCCAGACATTTCTGAAATGTAGACATCAAGGGGAGTCCAGGGATGTATCACTTGTGTGGGTTCCCTAACGTTCTCTTTCCCAGAATACCCTGAAAATGTGAAACATTGAATAAAAACGCTATTGTTCCTTGCATTTCTGTGGCATAAACTACAGAAATATGCAGGGATCCCCAAACTCCCTACCATCCAGCGTTCCCCAACTTGCTCGGTTAAAATTAGGCCTGGGCAGAGTTCACGGAGTCCGTCTCTGTGGAATTCCATGGAGTTAAAAAAAAAAAAAACTGTGGAATTTCACAGAGGCGGAGTTCCGTGAACCGGGAGTCCTGAATGTATCAGATCTCGGAAGCACTCAGCAGGGTTGGGCCTGGTCAGCTAGGCCTGAACCGGCTTTGTGCTTCTGAGATCAAGTGCATCCAGGAGAGGGCTTTGGCAGTGAAAACTGCTGTTTTAGGCCTCTTGTGTACCGCCTGTCCTGTGTGCTGTGCCGGTGCACAAGAGGCCTGAAACAGCAGCTTTCTTTTGCTGCCTGCGGCTCCAGCCTGAAGTCAGGCCAGGGCTATAGGCAGTGAAAGCTGCCAGGCCTGTTGTGCATCAGCCTGCCCCAAGTGCACTGCACACGGGACAGGACGGTCCGCATTACACACACTCCTACTAAAAATGCTACCCCACTTGTGTGCCGGGGCCCAGTTCCTGCATCATGAATGGATCACCCCGGGGTCAACAGTAGTCCTCATGCAAGTACTACCGCTGACCCCTGTGTGATCCACAAAACCAGAGAAATACAGCAGTTATCGTTGGGGTTAGTTTAATTAACTATAACTCGCGGCCTAAAGTAAGTATAACTCACGCCCTTGTTTCATTGGTGTTTGTCATGAGTGCTGTAATATCTGGGGGAAATTAGCAGTTCATGGTGAAGGACCCCCGGGCTAATCTCGGCCCTGAGGGACCCCATCCTCATCAGGCCTGACTATGTCACCTGGATCCCCACCAGGGCATCCAGTCACCACCGTTGTGGACCGCAGGGGAGCCTGGATGCCTCCTTGGTCTCAGCTAGCTGCCCCCCTCCGACGGTAGCCAGCATTGCTCTCACAGACATGGAGCTGCTAAACATGCAGCTCCATGTCTGTGAGAGAATTGTTTCCTCCATTTCCTTGCCCGCATGTCTGTGAGCAGGGTAACAGAGGAAACCTCCGCCCCCAGCAAGCGAGAGCTGTTTGACAGCTCTTTCTTGCTGGCAGCTGAGTTGTGTTTGCTTTGACTTGGCGGGGGCTATCAAAGAATCTGCCAGGTCAGAGCAAACAGCTATGTCCCACAGGTGGGCACCCTGGGACATAGCAGGAGCCAGCCCTAGGAGTGTTGGGCCTAAGGGCCATTATTGGCTCCACGAGGGGGCCCAACATTTAAACAGCCCTGGGGAGATGGTGGTTCCTGGGGTTGGGGGTCCACAACAGACCCCCTTCATCATAATATATATCAGCCTCAAGGAGACAGCAGCTCCAGGAACTGCGGGGGGCGCTTGCCTCCTCCTTATATTGTTACAATTGACCTGGGAGATGGCAATCCTCTGGCCTAAGGGGGGGCGCTCAGCCTCCTGCGTATAATTGAAGCAGCCCTGGAGAGTTGGTGGTCCCCAGGGCTGCGGGAAGCCTGTGCCCCCCCATATTTTGAAAGAATTGCCCCAGGAAGGTGCGATCCCCAGGACCCAGCGGGATCCCCAAAACCCCCCTACTTTAATTTTAAAAATGTTGCCCCGAGGAGGTGGTGGTTTGCACTGATTTTCACTGGAGAATTCTTTTAAGCCCTACCTGGTGATCCCCAATGGCCGTCCGAAGCACTAGTGAGGGTGTGCGTGTGATGGCCATTGGATATCGCAGGCAATGAAGGGGTTAGAGGTTCCGAGTTGAATTACTCAGTTATTGAAAGGAAGCACTGGCCATTTGGTGGGCTATAACAACATTTAGAAATATGATTTGGAGCATGATTTTTAAGATTTTGTCAAAACACAAGACTTTAAAAAAATATTTTATCAGAAAAAAGGGTTGAGTGATGTTTCCTCAGGGATAAGGAGATGTGTGATTTCATTTTAGGAATATGATTCTGTGGTAAGTTATATACATGGGTTAAACAACTGGTCAGCTGATTGTTTGTCTCGGTTGGTGGATGTGGATGATATAAGTGAGGATGGAAGTTGCATTATGAATGATGACGAAGTGAAGGTGTGTGAGATAATGATGGGTATCATTCAGGAGGATGAGTGGAGAGAGGGAGTAGTAAAAGACAAACAGTTGACAAGAGTAATTGAATAGGTGAAGTCAGACAAAGGAAACTCTTGAAAAACTGTGAGTTTCAATTTTAGATGAGCTGTCAGTAGCAAATGGAATACTACGTAGAGGAACTAAACTAGTGCCACCAGTCAGTTTACAAAGTATGCTTCTAGAGTTTTGCCAATAAAGGCCACATGGGGATAGTCAAGACCAAGGAAAGGTTAAGATTAGACTTCCGGTAGCCATGGATGGATAAAGAGGTAGAGTGAATGGTGTGAGGATGTGTCCATTGAAAACGTAGTGATAAAATTCTTCTCCACAGGCAAATGCCCATGGTACGTAATCCTAGGCAAGTAAGATACACCCTAAAGGTTTACCTGTGCTTACACTCTGGTAGCTTGACAAAGCGCAGTCAGGCTAAACTAAAGAGTCAATGTGTGAAGTGTTTGTGCGCATACACAGTAACACAGTCAAAACACCACAAAAGGACTTCACATCAGTTTAGAAAAATAGGCAATATTTATCTGTCAAACAAGACCAAAACAACAAAAAATCAACATACACAAGTCGATTTATGAATTTTGAAAGATTAAGGGACTTATTACGAGTGTGGCAGTCCGAGGACTGCCACGCTTTCGTTGACGGTCGGACTGCTGCAACTTTGGCGGTTACTGATGCCCAATTACAACCATGGCAGGCGGACCCACCAGGGGACCACCGTGCCTACTGGGAACATGCTTCCCAACGGCATGATGGTGGTCAGGCTTATAAACAGCCAGGGCAGCGCTGAACTCAGCGACACCTGCCTGATTACAACCCATCTTTCCGACAGCCTTTTCATGGTAGGGACCCCACCATGAAAAGCTGGCAGAAAGCCAGAGCCGGGGCCTACAGGGGGCCCCCTTATCTGCTTATGCCCATCGCATGGGCAGTACAGCCCCCCTCTTCCCAGCACCATTGGAATGTGTACTGTCTGCTTTGCAGACAGTGCGCATTCCGAGGGTGCTGGAGTGTTAGGATATTGGACTCTGCTCCCTTAATGGATCTGAGACAAATATCCTAATGCTGTCCCCACCGGTCAACCTGGCTGGAATGCGTATTACCATGTTCCCGCCGGTCAGCCCAGCGGGAACAATGCAATATGCTTGGGGGGGAACGTCACCATTATGCTGGTGCCATCTTCCCCGTGAGCTTGATGGTCCTGTGGTGGTGCCGCCAAACTCATAATGAGGCCCTAAATCAAAATGCAGTGCTTTGATGACAATAGCTCCAACTTGTTGCACTAGATCAGGGCAAATCATAAAGCTCGCTCTGACCCCAATGGAGAACGGGCCAGGTACAGGAGTCACACAGATAATCCATTGGTGATGACGTGTTGCTCCAAAGAATAGGATGCATTGTGCCTGAAGGCAATGTGTCATTTCCTGAATGGGCAACATCATTGATGCTTTGATGTCCATAAGTGATACTATTTCCAATGCGTCAGTGCTGCGTCGGCCAAGCCATGGCTGTGTTGTAAGTCGGGGTTGTGGCCTTGCCCAGTCGGTGATCAGTGTCTGCAGCTTCGGAGCAGGCAGTCGCCAAGAGGTGTTTCTGCAGCGGGTTGCTTCGGTTCCAAGTGACATACTGGTGTTGTTGCATCAGTACTTGTGTTGCAGCACCGCACTCACCTCCAAGGGCCCAGGACTGGATTTGGCACTACTTTGCAGAGCAGGACTCACAGCAGAGGAGCCAAAGTGCTGGTAGCAAGATGCAGGTGAAGTCTTTGCTATGCCTGATACATCAGAAACAGGAGGCAAGTTCAGTCAGGCTCTTGCAGAAACTCTAAATTGCAGATTGTAGAGAGTTAGATCCAGTTCCTTCACTCTCAGGAAAGAAATAGCAGACAGCCTGCCAACACAGCAGAGCAGCAGCAAAGTGGCCCTCATGACAGCACAGTAGTCCTTCTTTCTGGTAGAATATCCTCAGACTCAGAGTTCTGAGTATATTGTGTCAGCAGCTCAGTACTTATACCCAAAATGGCCTGGTGAATTCCAAAGAATTCTCTGAAAAGCACAAGGTTCCCGTTCAACCTAGCCCTGGTTCCAGACTACCACTAGGGATGATCAGCCTTTTGTGTGAGTGCAGGACACAGCCTATTCAGATGTAAGTGTGAACTGCCTCTCCATGCCCAGGACGACTATAAGTATGCAGATAAATGCAGATGTATCTCCTGTCACATTCAGCCCTTCCTGTTTGTGGCTGTCTATAGAGAATGCACAAATGTAGCTGTAACTAAACACAGACGTGTATTCAGAGAGGCACAGATTGGTTAAAGCAAAAAAATGAAAACATTCTAAAAGTGACATCTTCAGACTTGCTATTTAAAAAACACCTTTACCCAAAGATGTATTTTTACAAAAGTTGTAGTTTGGCTCTTGCTCTAGGCAAGACTGCTGGTTTAAGGATGACAGTACTTATGTTTGTAGGCGACTATGCCAATCCTACAACAAATTGCAACTGTCATCCCAACCCTCCCAGCTCATAAGCAGAACCTCACCAAAAACCCAAAGAGTAAAAGGTGATTTGTGGCAGCCTTTGCACATGGACTGAAGAGTGTGACATCTCAGGGAGTGTAGTGGTTAAACAGAGATTACCCCTTTCTCACATTAACAACATGTCTCAGTCAAACACAGGCAATGAAAGCAATACAGTAAAGTTTCAATAGGTTTTATTTAGCAGAGTTGCAATCTGCGAGAAGTTGCATGGGCTGCAATGATTAGGATAATGAACAGTGCAAGAAACAGACTGGTAAAGACAAGAGTCATTAATAGAAAGACCCCCACCATCTTGCAATGACTTGAAATGACATGCGATATAATATATGTCCTAAAACCCTAATGTCATGTACCTAATCTCTATCCTAAAAGAGAGCTAGGTGTGATAAACCTAATTTGCCAATGCCATGTCCATGAGAATAGCCCCCAACCCTCGTTACCTTAGAATGAGGTCTCTACCTTAGACTCCGTAAGAACACGAAGACTGGATCAGCATCAAGGCAACATGCAGCATTGATAGCAGCGATGGCATCTGGTCGAAATCCCTCTGACTATCTGTCTAAGTGAGGTGCATTTATACAGATCAGCTAGGACCCTTGACAATAGATAACAAGACATGCTTGGGATGGTAATTTATATAAACAATTCCCTCAAAGGCGTGAAGAGGGAAAGCACCTAATGTGAACACCTACAGTTTGTTTATCTTTGTCACTTGATATTGACGCCTTAGTACGGTAGCGCTGATAACGTGAAACTAAAACATTGGCCTAACTAGAAACAAGGCAGCCATCTTAAAATATATATTTAAATAAATGCGCTGAAACAGAGCAAGCTAAGTAGGGTAAAAGTCACTAGGTGACGGGGGCACGAGTCTGCAAGCCAAAGGCTAAACTAACTCCTGTTTTCCATTAAAACAAACTAGGATTCACTACACCCTCCCATTGCCCGTAACAAGTATGATGCCATAGTAGTGATGCCACCGAAGGCAAATGAACCCAAATGCTAAAAAGTGCTCTGAACTAACTTGTGATCAATCTAACATCTGACAATGTGGCCTCTTTTCTGAACTAAAAGCATAAAAACTAGGGAAAAATCATACTTAAAAACGTGTTAAAAACCATCCTAGCAAAAACATACAAAGAGACAAAATCTCGATCATGACAAGCACAGCAGGACAAAGTAATGGTAATAACTGCAAACTTTGAATTTGGTATAATAAGCCAATCATCAAATCTTTCTAACAATAGTCATGATCTTGAAGAGCATCTTCGAAACCATCAAAAGGAAAGGACCTCAGAAAAGAGGCCACATTGTCAGATGTTAGATTGATCACAAGATAGGCAGACAGATCCACTGAGCAGTAGTGCATAGTAGTCTCTTGTGCAGGTCCACCTGCAGGAGTGGCACTGTCCACAGCGCCAAGAAGAGCCAGATCGTTCACCAAGGGTGGCTCATAACTGGCCTCACAAATCAGCCTTAGTCTCAAGAGGCACGACCGTGAATGAACCCTCATCGGGGACATCAGCAGTGCTTGGTCTACAGGAGGCACTGGCATAACAGCAAGACACACTGTAGGCAAGTGTTCAAAGAGGCACCATACGCAGCAAAAGACTGGTTGCACGCACCATAAGAATGGTCAGAATGACAATGACCAATCATGATCCAATTCCTCCAGTGACGGAGCATTAAAGACCTGAACCATGCATTCACGGCACAGTTGAGCTGGTGGCAGTGGGTCCATTGCTTCGCATAGCTGGAAAGACACAACCGCTGCAAATATGAAGAAATAGCAGCAGTATTCCGCCAATCAATGCCAAAATTATAGGAAAGCCTCCAAACACACTGGAAAAGAGTGAATGGATGGTCGATGGAATGACTCCAAAGGCAGTCTGGAAGATGGACACAAATTCAGACCCAACAGCCTTAAAGAAATGGACAATCCCCATAGTGCTCGAAGCGTTGAAAATTCTGGATACCAGCTCTCCAAAGTGCTTGGGGAAGTTGGTATCTAATAGGGATTGTATCTCAGCTGATGATGTCGCAATCTGGAGAGCATACGTCTCTCTAGCTGATGTCAACAAGACTTGTTTTTGGAACAGTAGCGCCTTTAGTCTGCTCAGCTTGTCATAATTTACATTAGCAGTATCAATGTGAGGCCACATTTCTGATTCTTTTATCTCTCATGTGGGGGAGAAAAAAACTTGTCCACAACACGTAACGACCTTAGAGACTGAAATTGCGCAGGCAATTCCTGGTCGCATACCGTAACAGCTTTGGTCGCTGAGCACCACATAACTTTCAATCGAAAGTACATGAAATGCTGGTTGAGTCAAAGAGATGGGGGTACCTTTCAGAAAACAGGCCAAGTTTGCAACCCCCGCATTTTAAAGGCCGTGAAGGGACATCTGCTTGCAGATCAGTGAATGACTAACAGTAGTCTTGCATTCGCTTCCACTGAGAAAGACCTCCATTTTGCCATTCAGACATTTGTATTTAAAGGGCAACTCCCACTCTTCTTTAATATAGCTATCACCCAGTCGCTCGTACCTGCCCACGGCAAGATGTTTCAGGCATTTCGAAAAATGAAAAGTGGAAACGGGCAGATTAGTGATGCCATGTAGGAGCCATACTATTGAAGGACTCTCTGCAACCGTGAAAGGCAACTAATCTAACTTTTCTATGTGAAGCATGGTGAAACTAGCTTCCCTTTTAGCCATCGTTTTTTGTTCCTTAGATAAATTAAAAGCAGTGAACAATTCACTACTGTTAATGTACTTCCATGGAACTTGGCCATTTTTCTAAGTCTGTAACGTCCAACCTAACTGCATGATGGAACACAGCTGACTTTGCCCATGATATAAAAGGGACATGTCCGTCTGAATGATATCTATAGCACACAACACTATATTTGTCAGGGAATAAATCCTGTTGGACAGAGTGTTCATGCCGTTATCAACAACAGCTAAAGCCTTTTCTAAGTTTTCCTTATCTATTTGCCTTAAAGGTGCAGCAGTTTCTATCTGAGAAAGCTTCCAGATCTCATTATACATAGTGCAGATGAATCTTTTAGAGCGTGGCTTTCTAGGACCTAACAAAAAGTCCTGCAAGTCTACATCTTCAGATAGAGTGTTAAGATGTTCTTTGACTGCGGCTAACATGTTAGACTGTACCCATTTTTGGCACAGTTTACCAACACTGTGGCCCTCATCACAACCATGGCAGTAAATGCTGCCTACTGCTGTGCTGACAGCCGCCAACATACCGTGACCATGGCGGTATTCTGCTACGGGTATAATGACCCACAATGAGAAATCCGCCACTATACAGACACCCACACAAGTCCGCCAAACCAAAGTTCAGTGATAAACTGGCGATAGCAAAACCCACACCGTTACGCCAGCAGAAATACGCCCACAGTATCACAACCCACGAATCACCACAGAGGTCTTTCAACCGCGGTAAACAATTGGCGGTACACACCGCAGCGCTCAAAATACACACACACTTGCAAAACTACACCACATTGGACAATTCAAACTACACACACCTGACACACATACACACACCACACCCACACACCCAATCCAATATAAAACACACACCCACATTACCCACAACCCCTTACAGCGAAAAGAAAAGATAGCACACAGACAGAGACAAGCCAGGAGCACCCACTCAGAGCCACAAAACGCAATCACCCATACACCATCCACACACCCCTCACCCCAACACAGCACCCCACACACCCGCACACATATCACTCACACCACATCCATGGCACCCCAAAGACACCCAAGGTTTTCAGAGGAGGAGCTAAGGGTCATGGTGGAGGAAATCATCCAGGTAGAGCCACAGCTATTCGGATCACAGGTGCAGCAGACCTCCATTGCAAGCAAGATGGAGCTGTGGCAGAGAATCGTGGACAGGGTCAACGCCGTGGGACAGCACCCCAGAACAAGGGATGACATCAGGAAGAGGTGGAACGACATACAGGGGAAGGTGTGTTCTGTGGTTGCAAGACACCAGGTAGCAGTACAGAGGACTGGCGGTGGACCCCCACCTCCTCCCGCACAACTAACAACATGGGAGGAGCAAGTCTTGGCAATCATGCATCCTGAGGGCCTCACAGGAGTAGCAGGAGGACTGGACTCTGGTAAGCCAAATCTTTACTACTATATCCCCCACCCTACCTGCATGCCATCACAAACTCCTACCCCTACCCACACCCCATCACTCCACCACCTCACATATACCACACTATCACAACCCACCCATCCCAATACCAAGCCCTGCATGCAACACCAATGCATGGACACCCATCACAGACCTGCATGGACACCCATCACCACAGCATGCACACTAGTGACAATCACTTAGTAAACCAAATCACAACTCACACAAGCCAAAGCTGCCATGGGAATAACAGCCATAGAGGGGAACATACCCATGCACAAGATGGCACACACAGATACAATAACACTGCATTTGCATCCCCACAGGACCCCTACTCCATGTCATGGTAGAGGAGTTGCAAGCAACATCCACCCCCACCACCCCCAAAGAGGCCCACAGTGATGACAGCAGCTCTGCACGCCTGGATCATGATGACCAACCTGGCCCATCAGGGTCCTCCGGACAGTCGGTTACCCTGCCCCAGTCCCATTCCACCACAGAGCCTCCCCCTCAGGAAACACCAGCACAGCACCCACCCAGCAGGCCCATGCCACTGTCCCGGGGACACGTCAATCAGCAGTGTGTCCACCACTGCAGGTACCCCAGGCAACCCCAGAAACCCAGGATGATCAGGGACCTGGGGTCAGTGGCAGTGGGCACACGGTTTAGGGGACAGAGGCACAGGATAACAGGGAAGCTGGGAGCACTGCTGCGTGACAGGGGGAGGACAGGCCCAGGGAACCGACACTCCAGGGGGCACTCACAAACATCCTGGGAGCATACCACCATTCCCAGGAGCCCATGGGCCAGATACTGGCCAAGTTGCAGGAGACCCAGCGACTGCAGGAGGGACAGTACCTGGGGATCAGGGAGGATCTCAAACTCATCTACACCATCCTGGTCACCATTGCAGGGGTGCTGGGTGACGTGGCCAACACCATGAGGGAGGCAGTGGCACACCAACGGGCCCCTGACACTAGCCACACCGAAGAACAGCCCTCCACCTCCGCCAGTGCTAGTGGACAGGAGGCCCCACCACAGGAAAAGCAGGCCACCAGAACCCCACCCCCTGCAGGAGGAGAACCATCCCGCAAACGGTCTGTGCGATCCAGGCAGAAGCCAGAGAACAGTGCCAAGACCCCTGCCAGGAAATAAGACTCTCCTGATTGTCACCCTTCTGTCCCACTTTGTCACCCTGTCTAACTTGAACTGCCATTGCTCCCCTTCATGTGCCCCCTTGGACAATGCACCTGTGATACCAAGAGACTAGACTCTACCCTGGACTTTCCTCCACCATCACCCCAGACCATTGCACATCCCCCTCTACTTATGAGCACTTAAATAAACACCCTTGGAACAAATACAAATCTGGAGTCTGTCAAATGATTCAAATATGTATTAGTACAACATTATCAAAGCATTGCAAGTCATATGTACAGTTACATTTACATTGGAATGGCCTTTAGTGGGCAGCAGTAAACACACCAGGAGCCAGAGTGGGCCACAGAGATCTGAAAATAGAGATGCCAAAAGGTACATAGACATAGGGAAATCCTACTGCCATGTCCTATGTCCAACAGAAAACTGAAGAGTAAAGTGAAGTTACAGTGTCTTACCTGTGTGTTACTGGAAGTACTGTTGTATTATATTACTTCTGTTGTCCACATCTTCTTCCTCTGCCTCCTCTTCCTCACTGTCCACAGGCTCCACCGCTGCCACAAGACCATTACCAGGCTCACCCCCCTGCAGAAAAGGCACCTGGCGTCTCAAGGCCAGGTTGTGTAACATGCAACGATGATCTGGCACACCTTCTTGGGTGAGTAGTACAGGGATCCACCAGTCAAATGGAGGCACCGGAACCTGGCCTTCAGAAGGCCGAAGGTTCTTTCAATTATCCACCTTGTTCGCCCATGTGCCTCATTTTAACGTTCCTCTGCCCTTGTCCTTGCATTCCTCACTGGGGTCAGTAGCCATGAGAGGTTGGGGTAACCAGAGTCACCTGCAAATATTCGAGGGATACCTGTTAGCCACACACTAACCCTTAGGGACCACCCGATACCCATACACCAATTAATACTGGGTGGGGACCTTGGGCTCACCTATTAGCCACACCTGGTGCCTCTGGAGTTTAGCCATCACATATGGGATGCTGCTATTCCTCAAGATAAAGGTATCATGCAGAGAGCCAAGATACTTGGCATTCCCATGGGAGATGTACTGGTCAGCCAAACACACCATCTGCACATTCATAGAGTGGTAGCTTTTTCAATTCCTGAACACTTGTTCATTTCTCCAGGGGGGGGGGCAAATGCCACATGTGTACCATCAGTGGCACCAGTGATGTTGGGGATATGTCCCAGGGCATAGAAGTCAGCCTTCACTGTGGCCAAATCCTCCACCTGGGTGAATACGATGTAGCTGTGCATGTGTTTCAGCAGGGCAGACAACACTCTGGCCAACACGTTGGAGAACATTGGCTGTGACATCCCTGATGCCATGGCCACTGTAGTTTGGAAGGAACCACTTGCCAGGAAATGAAGCACTGACAGGACCTGCACTAGAGGAGGGATACCTGTGGGCTGGCAGATAGCTGACATCAGATCTGGCTCCAATTGGGCAGACAGTTCTTGGATTGTGGCCTGATCAAGTCTGTAAGTAATAATAATGTGTCTGTCCTCCATTGTCGCAAGGTCCACCAGGGGTCTGTACACTGGAGGATGTCTGGATCTCATATTCATCCTAGGCGGTCAAATCCCATGGAGGAAAACGGTGAGCAGAGGGTCATAATCACATATCTATTGCAGCAATGATGCATTTCTACATTTACAGAACCAGTATGTGAATTTGAGAGTCATTTGCTGTGCCAATGTCTGCTGTGACGCATTTAGGTGCGAAGCCCTGAGCCCCCCTGAAATGGCGGCTGCCTGACCTGTGAGGAAGGACAAGTGGAAATGAGGTAATTCTGCTGGCGTTGTGCGCCATTGCGGTAGGCGGTCGATGACCGCCGGGCAACTTCGCATTGGTTAACATTGGGCCCTATGGGTTCCAGGATCCAATGGCGATGTACGCCGGCGGTTACAGTACGCACCGCCGTGGACATTACCGACATTTTCAATCTAATCACTCACTTGCTACCTGATCTTCAACAGGAGAGGACCTACACTGCAAGTGCTGCTGTGACCTGTGCCTGGAAGCGACAATGGCTCATATGTCTGGGGAAAGGGCCCCTGCCTTCACTGCAGAGGAGTTGGAGAAACTGGTGGATGGGGTACACAGTTACTCTACTGTCCTCCAGACAAACAGGTGAGTACACTGTGAGCATGATGCGTGGGCCATAAATGTATGGAGTGCTGTGTGTGTAAGCCACATGTAGGGGAGGGCTGAGAGGTTCTGGCCAGTGTTTATGTGCGGTTTATGTGCGGTGGTCAATGTATCTGCATCAGCGGATGGGAGGGATCTGGTGGGCCATGAGTGTGACGATCCGGATGGTTGACTAATTACTTTTCCTGCTGTCTTTTCCATGCAGGTCAGCGCCCACCAGAAAAAGGGCATTTGGTGTGCCATCGCCAAGGAGGTGCGGACCCTGGGGGTCTTTGACAGGCGGAGCACCCACTGCCGCAAACGGTGGGAGGACCTGCGCCACTGGGCAAGGAAGACGGCGGAGGCCTAGCTGGGACTGGCCTCCCAACGAGGAAGGGGTGCCCGTCGTACCATGACCCCGCTGATGTTCCGCATCCTGGCGGTGGCCTATCCGGAGTTGGATGGGCGCTTGAAGGCATCACAGCAGCCCCAAGGGGGGTGAGTACAGATTCAGAATCATTTATTTGCGCACATTCAGGTTGTACCTGGGTGGGGAATGTGGCCAGGGCTAACTGGCAGGGTAGGTCCCTTGTTGGACAGGCTCTGAAGCACTCCTACCCAATAGTGTTAGTGGGCATCTACTACTGGGCAGGGTCCTGTGGGTTTCAGGTGTGCAGCTAATGGCGTTAGGCATTGTACCCCATGGGCTGGTGACTAGCAGTGTAACTGGTAGTGCATGGCCTAGTGCATAGGGCTGCTCCCTGTGTGTTGTGTACGCCAACGGTAGTGTTGTTGCTGGCATTGACCAAGTGTATCCTCTGTCTCTCCCCCCCTTTTTGTTTGTCACCCTGTCCTTGTGTGCATTAACATCATCTGGTGGAGGAGCAGAGGCACCGGTGACGGAGGTAGCTGCATCCCACATGGGCCTGGAGGCCGAATCCACCAACGGTGAGGGCACTAGTGGGACGGAGGGCGAGGGGAGCACCACGACGGGGACAGGAGGTGGCACCACAGACATCGACTCCTTCTCCAATGGAAGCTCCCTGGCGGTGGCGGAGACCTCTGTGCCCAACCCTACAACAGGTACGGCCGCCACCCCCTACCAGCACCACCCTCCCAGCAGCCCCTCAGCCTGTTTCCCATGCCCGCTCACCCATGAGGGTTGGCATCTCCTTCGCCCCAGGCACCTCAGGCCCTACCCCAGTCAGCCCTGCTGCCCTCAGTGAGGAGGCTATTGACCTCCCGAGATCCCTCACTGTTGGGCAGTCAACCATTCTGAATGCCATCCAGGGTGTTGAGAGGCATTTGCAGCAAGCAAATGCATACCTGAAGGGCATTCTTTCTGGCGTGGCGGCCCAACAGAGAGCATTTCAGGCTCTGGCCACAGCCCTTGTCCCTGTCTCCAGCCTCCCCCTTCCAACTTCCTCTACCCAGTCCCAATCCCCTCAACCCCAGCCTATCCCAAGCACTCCTTCAGACCAGCATTCACCCAAATCAACACACAAAAGTAGCTCAGGCAAACATAAGCACCACACTTCATCACACAGGCACTCACATAAGCACCATCCCCATGCAGACACACCAACATCCACTGTCTCCACTGTGTCCCCCTCCTCCTCGATTTCCACCTCCCTCCCAGTAGCGTCTCCACTCACACCTGCGTGCACTACATCCTCATCCACTACCTCCATCACCAGCATGCCCATCACAACACACCCCTCACTGGCAGTCACCACCCCCTCATCCATGCACACGTCCCCTGTGTCCTCTCTCACTGTGTCTGTGACCCCCTCCCAAAGTACACAAACGCAAGCACACACCCACCCAACAGCCATCCACCTCACAACAGCATCCAGCCCATGCACCTGCACCCAAACTCAGCATACAGACACCTCCTACAACCACGCCCTGTTCCTCCACTCCCAAACCCTCTCCCTCTTCCTGCCCCAGTGTGTCTAAGAAGCTTTTCCTGGCAGACATTGACCTCTTCCCTACCTCTCCCACCCCCATCCTTCCCATCAGTGGCCAGAACCCACCTCAGCACCTCAGCCACCAAATCGTCTGCTGTGGTTCCTGCAGCTATCAAATGCTTAAAGGGAGCACCCGTCAGCCCAGCCAGTGTGCCACCAACCAGTGCCAAGGCCAAAACCATTCCGCCACCTGGCAAGGTGAAGAGGGTGACAGGATCCAGCAAGGGGAAGGAGCCAGAACCACCCAGCAAGGCCACCTCAAAGACTCCAGCTGCCAGACCCAAGGTGACACCACCATCTGCCAAGGTGAAGAAGGGGCACAAAACACCAGGCAAGGCACAGCACAACTGCCTGCACCGGCAGAAGCCCCGCCGCTAGCACCGCCGCAAGCACCGCCACCTGCACCACCATCTGCCCTCCCGCAAGCACCACTACTGTCAGCAGCAGCAGCCCCAGTGGGCAGCAGTCCGAGGCTGCAGGAGAAGGGCTGGAGCCTCCATCTACCACTGGCAGCACCGGCACCTGCACCACAGCCAGCACCACCGCAAGCCCTGCCGCAAGCACCGCCACCTGCACCCTGACAGTAGCACCACTGCCAGCAGCAGCAGCCCGAGTGGGCTGCCGTGCGAGGCTGCAGGAGACGGGCTGGAGCATGCAACCTGGTCCCTGCAAATCACGTGCCTCACACACCCAGGTGAGGGACTGTGAACTGCCACACCCCAAGTCTTGCATCACTGGGCACAAAGCCCCCTCCAGAACCAGTGGAGAAAGGTATCCACTCACCCCATCCTTAGCAGGATGAAGCAGACTGGGCACAAAGACCCCTCCAGAACCAGTGGAGAAAGGCATCCAATCACCCTATCCTTGGCAGGATGAAGCAGACTGGGCACAAAGACCTCTCCAGAACCAGTGGAGAAAGGCATCCAATCACCCTATCCTTGGCAGGCTGAAGCAGAATGGGCACAAAGCCCCCTCCAGAACCAGTGGAGAAAGGCATCCACTTGAGAGACTGTGGCTTTGCACACCCCAGGAGCAAGCAGTGGACAAACCACCCACTTGAGAGACTTGAGAGACTGTGGCTTTGCACTCCCCAGGACCAAGCAGTGGGTAACCCACCCACTTGAGAGACTTGAGATACTGTGGCTTTGCACTCCCCAGGACCAAGCAGTGGGCAAACCACCCACTTGAGAGACTTGAGAAACTGTGGCTTTGTACTCTCCAGGACCAAGCAGTGGGCAAACCACCCACTTGAGAGACTGTGGCCTTGCACTCCCCAGGACATCGCTGTGGGTTTGGAGCCCCCTCCAAGTTCAGTGGCATTATTCCATCTTCCGGCTGAGGTGTCCACCCTTCCCCTTCCCCCTGAGGTGCCTGTGTGTTTTTGACCTGATGCCCCTGCAGTATTCTCTCCGTATTTAGGCAGGAGTCAAGTGTGTGCTTGGCCTATGCGTTTTGGGCCAGTGGCCCAGGGACATTTTGAGTGGACAATGTACCACCTTATGTACATATTGTATATTTTTGTAAATTCTGTTTTTCTGATTATTACGTATATCTGACTATTTCTAAAATATCACTTATTTGACTCAATTTATTTTGTCCTTGCATTCTTCCAGGGGGTTACGGAGTGTAAATGTAATGTTGATGCATTTGTTTGTGTGTATGGTGTTGTGGGTGAGGGTGGGGGTGGGGGTGTTGCGTGTGTGTGTCACTCTCTTTTTCATCCCCCCTCCGCCTTTGTGCTACGTGCAGTACTCACCGTGGTCGTCACTGCCGGCGTTCATACTCCTGGTAGATGAGGAGGTAGACCAGCATTGGCAGGACCTGCAGCTCGGGCTCCATGGCGTCCTGGTTCTTCGTTGAGTGTTGAGAGATGAGTGGTTTCCCTTCCAAAAACTGTTTCCACCGTGCTTTTGATCGCGTTGGTACCGCCCCGGAAAAGCTGGCGGATGGGCGGGTTGTAATGGGGTGGGCGGTACATTGACTTCCCCCTGGCTGTTGGCGGTTACTGCCGCGGTGTTTGTTGCTACCGCCGTGGCGGTCGGAGTTTTAAAGTGGCTGGCTGTCTTGGCTGTTTCCGCCGTGGTCATAATTCCATTTTTTTACTGCCACTTTAACACCGACCGCCAGGGTTGTATTGAGGGCCTGTATGTTTTAACTATACCGTGTTGACCCAAGACAAAGCGAGGGTCTGGCCGGCTAATTTTGAAAGCTCCATGAGGAATTCCCAAAACGTGCCTGACATCGATTTGTGTCTATTGGCCAAACCAACCACCCACTGGGACTGGAAAGTGAAGAGTTATAGGTACTAGCCTGAACCTTTGCATCTAGCTCTTCCTCAGTGACATTCAGGAAGAATTGCCAATCCTTAAGCTTTGCCGGTGTGGGGAAAATGGGCATGTTCATTTATTTTATTTTTGCTAACCCTAGACATGAAGTCTGTTGAATGGTGTAATTTCAAAAGATAATTTGTACAGGAATCAGGCACGCTCTAAATAAAGCTTCCCTACCCTGAATTTGCCAATCCAGTGTTCCCCATACACTTTTTAAATGAATAGTGTCCTTCCAGAATTCGTAACCTTCAACTTCAAGACGGGAACAAAGGAGTCTGAATAAATCAGTTTTGTATCAGTTAACAAAAGTTTCCTAATTTTGGAAGGAGGTAACTTGAAATAAGATGACTCTGGATGTTTTGTGTCATGCCCAGGAAAATAAGTGAATTTATCTGAATAACGTTTTGGGCTCCCCACAGGTGGTGTTGAGCAGTGTTCCCACTGTGTGTAGTTAAGTACTGGTGTGTGTCTAATGGCACAGTACAGGTAGTAATGTCCCCAGTTGTTATAGCAGAACATTTCCCTATAATTCAATGTATTTGTATATACATTATAACTTGCAAATACTGAATAGTCCTTCATTTCAGTTAACAAAGAATCAACTGTCTGGGCATCCCAATCATCAGATACAACACCATGTGTAATTACATCAGTCATAGAAATTTTGAAGACATATGGGATTTGAATGACCTCAGTAGGCCCATATATCTAATGGAACGTTGTCCCACACAATCCCATCAGGAATTGGTACAGCTGACTTTTTCACAAGGGACTTCATCCACAGTCTCAACCAAGGATCGTTCAGGAAGGTAGTGACCATTTATGGGCAAAAAGAAAACAGTAATGAAACCAATCCATTGAAACAATGCAAAAATTATCAAGCAGAACCATAAATAGTTCCATGGGTGTATTAAATAGTTATGTCTAAGCCATAGGTACAGCTTACGTGTCTTTGATACATTTTCAATTACTGTAGTGGATGAGTCTGAAGAAAAGTCATCAATGTCGATGAAGTAACTAGAGGCAGTCTCTGAAAATGCAGGAGCTGGTGCATTACTGGTGGATGGATCCACTTCACATGGAGGCTCATAGTAGCCGGTGTCGTCAGTCTGTGTAGTGCTAGTGTAGAAAACAGCCAAATCGTGGACAGGTGCTGTTGTTGAAGTAGTAACCGGAATCAGCAAGAGCTCATTTTCTGCCCTCCTCACGGTCGAGGGGGCATTTGTAGCATCATTGGACATTGTTGTGTTGTCCGAAGTAGTGTTGTTATTCCTTCTTTGAAGAGGTATGTCCTGTCAGGTAGTAAGAGGGGACCAGGAACTACCCAAGGGACCACTGGGTCTACTGTGCAGGATCGGCCACATGGTGAAGTTTGACATCATCAATGGAAATTAATTTGTTTGCTTTGGAACCAGGCAGCAGTGGTAAGATGACAGTTCTGGTACCTTGTACTCCCAGGACTGGGACCAGTGCTCTGTAGGATGGACTGAATTCCTTCTTCACAGCAAATTTCTCATGAACCAGATCTCCGACTTTAGGAATCCAGCCAGCGGCAGTTGTTGGTAAATCCCTTATTCCGAAGGTAGCAGCACTGGCGCATGATTTATTATCACAAAATAGCTGAAGCTCCTGTAAGACAGTGAGATGTTCATTTACGTCAAAAGGTGTATCTGCTGCCACCAAACCAGGGTCAAATATGCCAATCATGAAGACACCTATGTTTTAGACACAGAGCACCTGCACATTAGCACTGTTCAGCAGTGAAAAAGTGCACAGAGTCCTAAAGCCAGCAAAAATGAAGTTCAGCACATAGTCAAAATAGGAGGTCAGAAAGAAAAAAGTCAAGGGAAACCACACTAAAAGATGCCAGGTCTAACCCACCAGCAGAAAGTGGAGAGAGCTACCCAAACCCTTGAGAGTTTTCTTCACTAAGGCGGAAATCCTGGAAAGACCATTACTGTAGTGTTGGTGTGTTCTGGTCCAGGCAATGTGTTCCACCGTAAAGTCCATTCCCTGTAGGGAGATGGACCACATCAACAGTTTAGGATTCTCACTCCTCATCTGCATCAGCCATCTGAGGGGCCTGTGGTCTGTCTGAACCTGGAAGGGAGTCCCAAATAAACAGGGTCACAGCTGCTTTAGTGCCCAGACCACAGGAAAAGCTTCTCATTGTATTGTACTCCACCTCTGTTACCTGGGAAGTAACCTCCTCCTAATGAAGGCTACAGGTTGATTCAGGGGTCCTCTTCATTTAGCTGTGAAAGAACAACCCCCACGCCATGCTCTAAAGCATCAGTCTACACCACTAATTCTTGAAAGAAGTCACGGGCCTTGATTGAAGGTGCCGTGCACATTGCCTTCTTCAGGGTGTCAAAAGCAGTCTGGCATGCCACTGTCCAGATCACCTGATGCGGCTGCTTCTTGGAAGTCAACTCTGTCAAGGGGTCAACAAGGGTGCCATATCCCTTGACAAATCTCCTGTAATAGCCAGGGAGGCCTAAAAAGTCTCTCACTTCAGTTTCAGTCTTGGCTGTTCCCAGTCCAGAATGGTGTCATGGGCTGCACTTTGCCACCACCTGCTTGGTGTCCCAAGTAGACCACAGAGCCCTGCTCTACCTGGCACTTACTGTCATTGATAGTGAGGCCTTCACTCTGCAGGGCCCTCAGCACTTCCTGGAGGTGGTACAAATGGTCCTAACAACTGGAGATGAAGACTGCAATGTCATCATTGTAGGCGGCACTGAAGTTCTCCAACCCAGCCAGGGCATGGTTGACCAAACTCAGGAAGGTGGCAGGGGTGTTCTTCAACACAAATTACCAGGGGTAATGTAGCATCTGTACCACCAACAGGCTGGCGGTACGGAGGCCCTTATTATGACCGCAGCGGTAGCGCCGCGGTCGCACCTCCGGGGCCGGCGGTTTCCCGCCGTTTTAGCCCTGGCGGTGATAATCGGCCAGGGCAGCGCTGCAAGCAGCGCTGCCCTGGGGATTATGACATCCCTAGCGCCAGCCTGTTTCTGGCGGTTTGCACCGCCAGGAAGAGGCTGGCGGTAAGGGGTGTCCTGGGGCCCCTGGGTGCCCCTGCACTGCCCATGCCACTGGCATGGGCAGTGCAGGGGCCCCCTAACAGGGCCCCGGACAGCTTTTCACTGTCTGCATAGCAGACAGTGAAAAGCGCGACGGGTGCAACTGCACCCGTCGCACGGCCGCAACACCGCCGGCTCCATTAGGAGCCGGCTCCTATGTTGCGGCCTCATCCCCGCTGGGCCCGCGGGCGCAAACTTGGTTTGCGCCCGCCGGCCCAGCGGGTATGTCGGGATGGGGTGCCGTAATGACCCCCATAGTGTTCAGACAATATAGCATTTTAAAAATACAGTGAGCAAAAATTATTGTTGACAAAAATATTGACGTTTTAAGGCAAGAAATATTGTTTTTTAAGTTTCTTCATGTGTTTAAATAATGTTTTAACTGTCTATGTTTTATATTGTTTGTATAATTTTTGTTATTGATTTTAAATTTAGTTTGTAATTTTGAGCTACTTATATCTATAATTTAATCGCAAAACAGCAATTTATAGTGCTGTATTTGGTTGTGAGGTTTAGAGGGGCACAGAGTGGGAAGTTAATATAATAATTGCTTGATTATAAATGATTTATTTATAATTATTTGTTAGTTGTGTACATTGTCTAATTAGTATAATTTCTAAAATTAGATATATGTTTAATGTACTTCTCTAGTGTGGGAATATATTGAAATAATTATTAAATATCTTTTTTTCTTATATTAATTATATGAAAAATGTATGATTATTTTAATGTTTTTTCATGTTTATATTTAATTTTATGTTAATAGTTTTATAATTTTATTAAATTAATACCTGTATTAAAATAAGGTATGTGTTTCAAGTGAAGTACTTTCCCTACTGTTGCATAAACTGGAGTGGGAATAGTGAATTGTACCCCTCTTGAGTCCAACTCATTCCCTACTGTTGCAGCAACTTGAGTATGAATAGTCAATTTTACCCCTCCTGAGTCAACACTTTCCCTACTGTTGCACCGACTGGAGTGGGAATAGTAAATTTTACCCCGCCTGAGTACAATGCTTTCCCTACTGTTGCACAGACTGGAGTGAGAATAGTGAACTTTACCCCTCCTGAGTCCAGCACTTTCCCTACTGTTGCACTTACTGGAGTAGGATTAGTACATTTTACCCCTCCACAGTGCAACACTTTCCTTGCTGTTGCACCAACTGGAGAGGGAATAGTATGTATTGCCCCTCCTGAGTCCAACGCTTTTCCTACTGTTTCACCAGCTGGAGTGGGAATAGTAAATGTTACCCCTCCTGAGTACAACATTTTCCTCTACTGTTGCACCCACTGCAGTAGGAATAGTAAATATTACCCATCCTGAGTCCAATGCTTTCCCTACTGTTGCACTGACTGGAGTGGGAATAGTAAATGTTATCCCTCCTGAGTCCAACGCTTTCCCTACTGTTACACAGACTAGAGTGGGAATAGTAAATTTCACCCCTCCTGAGTCCAATGCTTTCTCTACTGTTGTGCCAACTGGAGGGGGAATAGTAAATGTTACCCCTCCTGAGTACAACATTTTCCTCTACTGTTGCACCCACTGCAGTAGGAATAGTAAATATTACCCATCCTGAGTTCAACACTTTTCCTACTGTTGCATCAGGAGGAGTGGGAATATTATATGTATTATTCCTAGAAATGTAAATGTTTGCTTATATTGTTTAAAATTATATTCTTATTATTGTTCTGAGTATTATTTTTTTTAATTAGTAATGTTTATAATATGTAATATATTATAATAAAATGTATTTTTTGTATTGTTTATGTGTAATCAAATTGTCATGTTTTTTCCATTTTATTAGTTACATTTTTATATATATATGTATACATTTATATATATGTATATATATATATACTTGTTATATTATTACATTTAAAAATATTATTAAATTATAATATAAATTACAATTATTTTAATATTAGTTTTACATTATATAAGTGTAAATAAACATACACATATAACATGTGTGTGTTTGTTTAAATAAATATATATTTATATAAATATTTTATATTGTTTTAATATATTTAATTGACATTGTGTAATTGTTACGTGCTAATATCTTTAATGTTTACTATTTTTAGCTATATGTATTTTAAAAAACAATGGGGGTCATTACGACCCTGGCGGAACAAGTCCGCCAGGGCCGTGGGACGCGGTGGCACCGCCGACAGGCCGGCGGTGCCCCGCGGGGCATTCTGACCGCGGCGGCTCAGCCGCGGTCAGAGAAGGGAAACCGGCGGTCTCCCGCCGGTTTCCCGCTGCCCCAAAGGAATCCTCCAAGCCGGCGCAGCATGCTGCGCCGGCATGGGGATTCCGACTCCCCCTCCCGCCATCCAGTTCCTGGCGGTTCTCCCGCCGGGAACCGGATGGCGGGAGGGGGAGTCGCGGGGCCCCTGGGGGCCCCTGCCGTGCCCATGCCTATGGCATGGGCACGGCAGGGGCCCCCGTAAGAGGGCCCCTAAAAGTATTTCAGTGTCTGCAAAGCAGACACTGAAATACGCGACGGGTGCAACTGCACCCGTCGCACCTTCCCACTCCGCCGGCTCTATTACGAGCCGGCGTCATCGTGGGAAGGGAGTTTTCCCCTGGGCTGGCGGGCGGTCTTGTGAAGACCGCCCGCCAGCCCAGGGGAAAACTCGGAATACCCTCCGCGGTCTTACGACCGCGGAGCGGTATTTCGGAGGGGGGAAGCCTGGCGGGCGGCCTCCGCCGCCCGCCAGGCTCGGAATGAGGGCCAATATTTTTGTCTATATTTTCGATATTAGCTTAAAACGAGATTTTTTTATATGTTTTTGTATTTTCAATTATAAGTATAAGAAAATGATATTTTTGTGCTTGATACTTTTGACACAATATTTATGTATCACAATATTTAGGGTTTTGATAGTTTGGCAGTGAACCAAAGGCGTGACACAAAACTGGTAGTGCCCTTCTGAGGTTTAGAGCACTGACCTATCTTTTGCCCCCTCATACAAGACAATCTGCCAGTAACCAGACATTAACTCAAATGTGCTGACGAACTTGGCAGATCCATGCCAATCAATGTGCTAATCAGTTCTGGGGATGGGCTGTGCGTCAGTCTCAGTTACTGCATTGAGCCCCTGGTGGTCTACACAGAACTGGAATTCGAGTGTGACACCGGGAGGGGCTGCCTTGTGGACCAGAACCACTGGACTGGACCAAGGACTGTTAGAGTGCTCAGTACCTCCAAGCTTTAGCTCTTGACAACCTCCTCCTTGATGCTAGCTCTCTCTCTGTCAGACAACTTGTAAGTTTTGTGCTTGACAGGCAGCCTACCCCAGGGTCTATATCTTGGGTGCACCAATGGATGACCCCTGGGATGAGTGAGAACAGAAATGTAAACTGCCCCAGCAACTGGCGACAGTCTCTCTTCTGGTCTAGGGTCAGAGTAGGGAAGTAGCTCACACCCTCTACTGACTCATCTGCTCTTTGGAAGATAGGAGGTTGGGGAGAGGTTCACTCTCTTCCACCCCATCATCAGTGACCAAGAGCCTGGTCAACTGAGATCTCTCAAAGTGTGGCTTGAGGAGGGACATGTGCAAAGGGGTTCTGAGGAGTTTGTATGTCCACCAGGTAGGTGACATCACTTTTGCACTCCTTCAACTCAAATGGGGAAGACCGGTGGTCTTGCAAAGCATGGGGATTCACAGGCACCATTACCCACAGCTTTTGACCAGGCTGAAAGTCAAGCAGAGTTGTATTCTTGGTGTATCAGTGTTTCATTTCCTCCTGGCTAGCTTTTAAATTCTCCTGTGTGAGTTTCCTGAAGTGGGCTGTCTGGTTGCAGAAGACTAGAATGTAGCTCAATACGTCATGGGGTGGCTTCCTGGGAGCTTGCTCCCAGTCCTCCTTCACCAAACTGAGGGTGCCTATTCAGAATCTCAAAAGGGCTAAAGTCAATCCCCTTCTGTGGTACCTCCCTGAAGGCAAATAGCAGACATGGTAGGAGGATGTCCTGCGTATGCCAAAGGGGTTCAGGTAGCCTTGCTTTTCAACGGATGGTAGAATCTCTCAACCAACCCATAATTTTGGAGGTGGTAATGCATGGGGAACTTTAAGTTACCACACAGGCCTTCCACATGGCCTTCATGTACAAGGACATGAAGTTGGTACCGTGGTCGGAAACCCCTTCCTTGGGGAAACCCCCTCGGTAAAGATCCTCATCAGTGCCCTGGCCACGGTGGGTGCAATCACTTTTCTCAGAGGGATAGCTTCCCGGTACCAGTTGGCATGGTCTACAAAGACCAGGACGAACCTGTTGCCCATTCTGTCTTTGGAACCAGAAGCCCCACAATGTCAATGCCCACCCACTCATGACAGGAAAGGGTAGTAGGGGGCCTTGCATTTGCCCCCCATCTTGCCACTCACCTGGTAGGTTAGACAAAAGCTCCCGAACGCATCTGAGGTCTTCCTCATTTGAGGCCATTAAAAGTGGGTGGCAAGCCTGTCAAAGGTCTTGTCCTGCCCCGAATGACCTGCCAGTGGTGCATCATGAGCCAGACCCAGTAGGAAGGCTCAGAAGCGCTGGGGTACCACCTGCATAGGGGCTGCCCCAGATTCAGTAGCCTTAGGCTCATTATACAGGAGAGCATTCTACCAATAAATCAGGTACTTACCAGAGACATCACGAGCTGCCTGAGCTTCAGCCTGCTGTCGAAGGCCCATGAGAGTAGGACCCAGCTCTGAGCTTCACAAAACTTCTCCTTGTAAGGACTTCCTTCCTGCTGTCACCCCCATCAAGGCATGCCTCCTCCCAGACTATGGGGATTTTAGGAGCGGAGTTCCTACCCTCCTTGCCCTTCCACTTCTAGGCAGACACCTGGGCCACTCTTTCAGGCTCCAGGTCCTTCTGACCACCCTCGTGTGCTGCCATGGACAATGTGGTCAGGCACACCCATTCACACAACCTCAGCATCTCCAAATGTGACTTGAGCTCCACCTTCTCGTAGGCGATATGCTCCAGGTCATTGCCCAGAAGACAATCCACAGGCAAGGACAGACTCACAGCTACCCTCAAGGGACCTGGGACCCACCCTCCCATTCAAAGGGAACCTGAGCCACCAAACATTGGCACTCACAGTTGTCTACAGCAACAACTTGGTGGATTACATTAGAGATTACCTGTTGACACCAGATGACATGCTGACATGCTGGCTCCTTTGTCTCTCAGAGCCTCCACCCTATACCCATTAATGGCAACCCACTGTCTATATTTCTTGGTATTGTCAGGATTCTCTGTACCATTTCACTGTCACCCATGAACAGTAGGGTAATCTCAGCTGTTTCCCTACCACTGTCACCCATGAACAGTAGGGTAATCTCAGCTGTTTCCCTACCACTAGTTGGGGCCAACTCTCCCGAAGTGCTACACTCACCATCTCCTGTGACTGCCCACCAGTAGGGGGGTGTGTCCACTTAGGACACGTGGGAGCCCCTCTGAAGAGCCCTTCTTGACCACAGTCAAAGCACTTCCTGGGTTAGTTTACCTGCAGACTTACCTGATGGTAACCATTTTTGTCTTCCTAGTAGGGTTTTGGGAACCATGATCCTGAGAACTAGTTTGGGCCACTTTACAGAACTTCTTACTTTTATCTCTGCCCCCCCCCACTTCTTCTGCTGCCCACCCTTAGCTGGATCTCCCCTAGAAACTTTCTTGTGGACCCTGGTGCAGATCCAGTGGTCTGCCTCAGTAGCAAGCTCCCTGGTGCCACAGAGCTTGCTATCAATCAAGTGCTGGCACAGCTCTGTAAATCAAAGACTAAACATGTGCTTTTGTGCAATCAAAACGTACAGCCCCTGATGGCCTGTCACATTACTGCCCTTCACCCATCTATCCAGTGCCTTGCAAAGAGAGTCTACACAATCTTCCCAGGTCTGAGGAAGAAGCTTCACACTCTCCCTAAACATCTGCTGATACATTTCTGTGGTCAACCCATATTTCCTAATAAGGGCCTCCTTCAGGGTGGAATACTTCATCTTATCCTCCCCCTGTAAAGTTAGTAAGGTATCCCTCCCCTCCTTTGGAAACTGGTTCCACAAACTGGCCCCCCAATCCTCCTTAGGGATCCTAATGATGCTGGCCCCTAGCCCCAGAGGCAGCTCTGGGGTGTCCAACAACTCCAGATGCATATTCTCCTCGCCACCTACAACACTGCCCCTGTCTGATCCCACAGCTGCTTCCTCTGGCTGACAGACAGACCTTTTGCAGCTCCTCCTTTTTAGTAAGGCCTTTAAAAGAGCACTTGAAATCGCTGCAGAAACCTTTGAGCTGGTACACCGTGTAGGTTTCCAATTGCTCCTGCTCAAACTCCATTCCAGCAGTTGCGGCTGTTGGCTCTCCAGATTGAGACATGGTTGTTGCAAAAACTCAAAAAGTTGGCAAAGATAAATATAAAGTATATTGGTACATAATGGTCTGTGATATGGAAGTAGTGTACACTAATCACTGTATGCATTGCACGAATACAAATCCTATCCTCACTGCTGATCACCAGTGCTAGAAATAGGTCTCTAATTGGAAGATGTTTGCACTTTGTCCAAGTAGGGACCACAATCTTAGTCAGGGCAAGTAAGATACACGCTTGGGCCACATGTACAAAGCATTTTTCTAGTCGCAAACGGGCCGATTCACAGAATTGGGCCGTTTGCAACTAGAAAAATGCTTTTTGGGATGTACAAAGCCCAAACTGCGATTCAGTAACTTGTTATCGAATCGCAATTTTGGTTTTGCAATTCAGTATTAGGAAAGGGCGTGTCCAAGGCGTCCCTTCCTAATACTGAATCTAAATGATATGTACGATTGTTTTGTGACTGTGAATCCATGGACCACTGCTTACTCTTAAAAAATGAAACTGAAACGTTTCACTTTTTTCTTTTTAAACACAGCCTGTTTTCCTCTAAGGAAAAGGGCTGTGTTATTTAAAAGCAATAACAGACATGGTGGTCTGCTGACACCAGCAGGCCACCATCCCAGTGATATTTGTGATTCCCAGTGGGTCGCAAATTGTGACCTACCTCAATAATATTAATGAGGGCGGTCTATTTGCGACCCACCGGGAATTGCAAAAGAAACTCAGTGGAGTTTCTTACATTTGGAATTGTGATTTCCTAATTGCAATTCACATGAAATCGCAATTAGGAAATCGCAATTCCAAATATTTGTACATGTGGCCCTAAAAGTTTACCTGTGCTCACCCTCCGGCAGCTTGACACAGAGCAGTCAGGTTAAACTAAAGAGACAATATATAAAGTACTTGTGCACACACACAGTAACACAGTGAAAACACCACAAAAGGACTCCATACCAGTATAGAAAAATAGCCAATATTTATCTGAGTCAACCAAGACCAAAACAACAAAAAGCCAGCATACATAAAACATGTTAATAATTTTTAAAGATTAAATCAAAATGCAGTGCTTAGAAGACAATAGCTCCAACCGTGGTTATCTGGCAACACTGGACATGGGCAAATTCAGTCAGTTCAGTTCAGCTCAGTGGAGCGTATGCTGGGTACAGAAGTCACACAGATCCGCTGCCAGTACCTTTGTTGCGGCGATGCTTGGTGACGATGCATTGACCCTAGGGAAAGGATGTGTCACGCTTGCAGGTGATGTGTCATTTCCTGATCAGCCAACGTCATTGATGAGTCGATGTCCAGAAGAGATGAGTACTGGTTCTAGTATGTCGGTGCTGCATCGGCCAAGCTGGTGCTGTATTGTAAGTTGTCATTGAGTCGTGAAGTTGGTGAGTGGTGTCCGTGGCTTCACTGCAGGCAGCGGTACAGTGGCATTTCTGCAACAGAATGTGTCAGTTCCAAGTGACGCACCAGTGTTGTTGCATCACTTCTTGTCTTGCAGCACCACACCCACCTCCAAGGGTCCAGGACTGGATTTGGCACCACTTGGCAGAGCAGGACTCTGAGCAGAGGAGCCCAAGTGCTGGTAGCAAGATGCAGATGAAGGCTTTCATATACCTGAGGCTTCAGAAACAGGAAGCAAGCTCAGTCAAGCCCTTGGAGAAACTTAGATTGCAGGATGTAGAGATTTAGACAAGAAGGCAAGAAGAAGCAGGCAGCAGGCCAACACAGCAGAGCAACAGCAAAGTGGCAGACCCTCCTGACAGCACAGCGGTCCTTCTTCCTGGTAGAATGTCCTCAGTCCAGATGTTTTCTGATTATATGGTGTCAGAGGCCCAGTACCTAAACCCAAAATGGCTTTTGATGTAGGAACAACTTCAAAAGAATTCTCTGTAGCTGCTCCCTTTTATCCAAGCCCTGATTCCAGACTAGCAATAGGGGATAATCAGCCCTTTCAGTGAGTGCAGGGCACAGCCTATTCAGATATAAGAGTAAACTGCCTCTCCCACCCAGGATGATTGTCAGTATGCAGATTAATTCAGATGTATCACCTGTCACACCCAGCCCTTCCTGTTTGTGGCTGTCTGGAGAGAATGTACAAATGTAGCTATCACTAAAGCCAAACGTTTATTCAGAGATAGGCCAAGAGACCTAGGCCCTCATTACAACTTCAACGGTCTTTTAAAAAGACTGCCGAAGCTGCGGGAGCCAGTATACTGCCAGTGCTGGCGGTATATCTGGTTCCCTGTTATGACTTTTCTGCTGGGCCAGCGGAAAAGTCACATCAACATTGCAGCCGGCTCGTAATAAAGACGGCAGCAATTTTGATGTGCGGTGGGTGCAGCAGCACCCATCGCGCATTTCACTGCCTGAAATTCGGCCAGTGAAATGCGCGATGGGGCTGTGCCTGGGGGTCCCTGCACTGCCCATGCCAAGTGCATGGGCAGTGCAGGGGCGCCCAGGGGCACCCTGCGTTCCCCTTACAGCCAGCCTCTCTATGGCGGTGTTTACCACCGTGGACAGGCTGGCGGTTGGGAAGCCTGGCGGTATGTTGGAGGGGCCGGCGTTATGGCCGTGGCTAATTCGCCTCGGTCATAATAGCTGGCGTAACACCACCAGCCTGTTGGCAGTGTTATCACCAGCTTACTGCCGGCCGCCAGGGTTATAATGAGGCCCATAATTGCTAAAGTAAGAAAATGCCAACTTTCTGAAAGTGGCATTTTCAGACCTGCAATTTAAAACTCACCTTTACCAAAAGTTGTAAAGGTGAGTCCAGAGACACCAAACTCCACATTTTTATCTTTCCCCAATTAGAAATTACACTTACGTTATGTTTTAAAGCAACACCAGTGCTAGCCTATGGGAGGGATAGTCCTTGCAATAGTAAAAAACAGATTTAAAAGTTTTTCACTATCTGGACATCTTAAACTTAAAATTACATGTCCAACTTTTTAAATACACTGCACCCTGCCCTTAGGGCTATCTAGGGCCTACCCTAGGGGTGACTTACATGTAATAAAAAGGAAGGTTTGTATCTGTGAAGTGGGTACACTTGCCAGGTTGAACTGGCAGTTTAAACTGCACACAGAGGCTCGGCAATGGTAGGCCAGAGACATGTTTGAAAGGCTACTGTGGTGGGTGGCACAACCAGTGTTGCAGGCCCACTAGTAGCATTTGATGTACAGCCCCTGGGCACACATGATGCACTTTACAAGGGACTTTCACAGAATCCAAAAGC
Source organism: Pleurodeles waltl (assembly GCF_031143425.1). NCBI lineage: Eukaryota > Metazoa > Chordata > Amphibia > Caudata > Salamandridae > Pleurodeles > Pleurodeles waltl. Next base: position 610,343,000 of record NC_090446.1, on the reverse strand, counting down.
CAGCAAAAATGAAGTTCACCACACAATGTCAAAACAGGAGGTCAGAAAGCAAAAAGTTTGGGGAAACCATTCAAAAAGTTGCCAGGTCTAACAATAAGCAGTAGATTATTGATATTTGTTGGGATTTGATAGCAATTGACATTTTGTGACCATTACAAGGTGAACTCCACACTCCAGATCTTATTGTTGTATTATAATTTTACTAAACATGGATAGAAGTTACTTGTGTTCGAAACATAGCATCTTTTAGTGTAGTGACAGTTTTGGAGGACATTTTCAAGAGAGAACGTTATTCAAGTATTTGTTTCAGACAATGGGCCACAATTATGTTCTAAAATGATGAAAGATTACTTAAAAAATTGGGGAATTATTCACAAAATGAGCTTGGTGTACCATCCAGAACAAATGGTGCCATTGAAAGAGTTATCAAAACTACGAAAGAAAGCATACAATTGGTAAGAGCAAATAACATAAGTTGGAAAGTGGTTTTGCAGGACAGAATAACAGCATATCACATGTACCCACTTGGACAACGGACAAGGCACCTTTAGAGTTATTCAAAGAAAGGTCAGCCAACACAAAACTATGCTCAGGATGGATGTTATGATGGAACAAAGGGTTGAAAGACAATTTTGACGAAAGGAAACGTCTAGAAGATCATAAGGATGCTCTGGGTAATAGTGTGAAAATAAGAGCACCTGTAGGACGTCAAACTGGGTCAAAAATTTTAAACGAGAAAAAGGCGATGAAATTGTTTAAGAATGCAATCAAAACTTTGCAAAGCAGTATTTGGAATAAAAGTTGTGTTGGGGTTCTGCATCAAGGAAAAGGGTTGGAGAACAAGAGCATAGAATTAATGCTGAAGCTCAGTCTTCCAATACCAGTTTAGTGACACATCAAGAATACACAGCAAGGAAAAGCAAGACTACTTGTGTGAAGTTAAATGATAATCTAAAAGTTTTAAAGCTATACAATTAGTTTTGTGTTTTATCTAAAAGTTGTAAAAGAGGGAAAAGTGTGAAATGATGACATGGGGCCTCCTTACGAGTTTGACAGACAGGATAGCCCGTCCGCCAAACTCCGGACAAGTGCATGGGCAGTGCAGGGCCCCCCAGTATCCCCCTGCACGTGGTGGGGAACGAGGTTGTAATCCACAGGGCTGCATGAAGAGCTGCCCTGGAGGATTACGATCTCTGCCATGCCATCGGGATCCTGGAGGTGCTGGCGGAACCCTGACAGTTTGACCGCCACAGCATAGTCTTTATGTGGCGGTCAGACTGCCACAGCAATGGCGGTCCTGACTACCACCGCGAGGCTGGCAGTCTGAAGACTGTAGGCCTCGTAATGAGGCCCATAGTGATAGAACACTCCACTATGAGCATTCGACTCAGCGTGGGTGGGAAGTTCTAAGGGTGACATAAAACGTTCCCTCTCACTTTTACTTATTGTGTCTGGCTTATTAATGGGAAACCATGCACAACAAGACCATGTACAAAATATCTGACTGCGCTGCAATTCATTTAAATGTATCAACCATTTCATCAGGCACACATTGTGTTTGACACAAGAGAAAGAGTCAGGTCTTATAACAACAAATGGTTTTTATCTGATAGAGACTTCTAGCTGCAGATTCCGTACCTTTGAATTTCCTGGCGTCAGCTTGGAATCTGGAATTGTTTGCTGAGCAGTACCCTGCGTGCGCCGTCGTGTGGCGCCGTTCGAATCCACATGCTTCATTCAGCTCCGCGTGGAGTCGTCAGCAATGTTGGAGATGTCTGTGACGTTACGGTTGCCTGTAAAGGCATCACCCCGGTGCACGCACGTCAGTTCTTTTTCTTCCGCACCTGTTAAGCATAGGTCCGGATTCAAGCTACCCTCTGCCTTTTTTGGCAGGCCATTTTCAACCTTTTTGTCGAGTCTTATGCAGTCTGTGCAGGATGACATCGAGGAAGATGGGGTTCAAGCTGTGTGGTGCCTGCCATAGTGCCATGTCGGTGACAGAACCCACATCAGGTATGTCTCTGGTGCCTCGACAGAGACCACGATTCGAAGTTGTGTTCTGACTGCCGGGCCATGGCCTTGAAAGCTTTGAGAGAGCGGTCTCTGAAGCTCATGGTGGCCCGGCAGTCAACTTCGGTTGACGTGACTCCTAGGGGGTCACTTTCCCAATCGAGGAGGAAGTCGTAGGACCGCTCCAGAAGCCCTAAGTCCTCTTTTTCGCATTCGAGGCCCTCAGGGCACTCGAGGAAGGGCACAAGAAGAAGTCCAAGCGGACTTCGTCCTCGCCATGTCCGTTGGCTGACGAGGCATTTCGGGAACGTCGACGTTCCAGGCACGGTTCTGCTGAACCGATGCCTGGGCCGTCCTCAAGCCTCCCCTCCTTTCCGGGAGCTGGAGCGACGCCCGCTCAGCTCAAAGAGTTTTACGATGCCATGCGCCCTTATTTGAGGGGGCTACCCCAGTTGGCACGCCTTTGGGCCCCGCAAGGTCAGCAGGAGCCTCATCAGGTTCAGCCGTTGGAGACTCCAGGATCCAATAACGGATCAGGGGCGATCAGGGGCGATGCCGAGTTCACACAGTCAGCCTCCTCCAGTGTGGCTCCCGACATCGACACTCCTCGCTCCGCCGGCGCCCACCGGTGGAACGAGCCCCATTCTTATCCCAGATGACCCGGAGCAGGAATGACATTGTACGATGCTGATTCCGACTTCGACGGCGCTGTCAGGGGCAAGAGCAGTACCTGAGGCTTATTCTGACCAGCCAGGTACAGGGGAGGAATGGGAGGGGTCCTATGACCCTTTAGAGTATGGATTGAGGCATATGGACTGGTATGGGGAGCAAGGGGAAGCCAGTTGACTGGATACTTCTCCAGATACTGGCATGTGGAGGAGGGAGCTTCATATGCTATGGTGGTTCATAGGGCAGCTGAGGTCTTGGACCTAGATTTGCCTACGGTGCCAGTCATCACTAACCTCCTAACTGAGGTGTTTCAGCCGGGGGTTTCCACATCGAGGCCGATGTTACCCTTCAGTGAATCAATCACTGATGTCCTGATGGGGACTTGGTCCAAACCTAGCACAGGGGCTCCTGTTAGTAGAACTATCAGGCGCCACCATAGACCAGCTGCAAACAATCCTAGTCTCCTCACCCAACACCCCACCTTGGAGAGCTCGGTGGTCCAGGCCGCCATTTCCCATGGTGCATTCCCTTCTGCTCCCCTGGACAGGGATTCCAGGAGGCTGGATCAGCTCGGAAAGAAAATGTTTTCTTCCTCCAGCCTGGCATTGTAGGAAAGTACCCTCTTTTTGGCATGTTACCCTCAATTTCTGTCTGATGTCAGTGTGTTTTTGCCTGTGTCACTGGGATCCTGCTAGCCATGACCCCAATGTTTGTGGTTTATGGCCTGCTTGTCAGTGTGTTTCACTGTTTTCTAAATTGTCACTGGAGTCCTGCTAATCAGACCTCCAGTGCTCATGCGCTCTCTCTTTCTAAATTTGTCACTACAGTTTAGTGACTTCTTATTTCACTCCAAATTGGCACACTGGTCCCCCCCTTATAAGTCCCTAGTATATGGTGCATAAGTACCCAGGGCATTGGAGTTCCAGGGAATCCTTAGGGGCTGCAGCATTCCTTTTACCACCCATAAGGAGACCATAGAAACACTTCTTCAGGACTGCCATTGCAGCCTGTGTAAAATAGTGCATGCATTATTTCACAGCCATTCTCACTGCACCAGGTCACTTATAAGTCACCTATATGTTCAACCTTCAGACTCTGAAGGCTAAGTGCATAGTACCTGTGTGTGAGGGCACCCCTGCACTAGCAAAGGTGCCACCTCGTCATCCAGGTCCATTTTCCCAGACTTCGTGAGTGCGGGGATGCCATTATAAGTGTGCACTACATATAGGTCAATACATATATGCAGCTTCACAATGGTAACTCCGAATATGGCCATGTAAGGTGTCTAACAACTGGGAATTGTACCCCAATATTGATTCCAGTATTGGCCACACAATCCTGTGCACTCTGGGGGCTCCACCATGGCTCCCCAGTACTGCCATATCAGCCTTCTGAGGTTTCTACTACAGCCCCAGCTGCTGCCACTTCACAGACAGGCTTCTGCCCTCCTGGGGCTTGAGCAGCTCAATCCCAGGAAGGCAGAAGAATGCATTTCCTTTAAGAGAGGGGTGTTACACCCTCTGCTGTTGGAAATAGGTGTTACAGGCATGGGAGGGGTATCCTCCCGGATCCTCTGGAAATGCTTTGAAGGGCACACATGGTGCCCTCCTTGCATAATCCAGTATACACCGGTTCAGGGGCCCCCAGTCCCTGCTCTAGCACGAAACTGGACAAAGGGAGTGACCACTCCCCTGTCCATCACTACCCCAGGGGTGGTGCCCTGAGCTCCTCCAGAGTGTCCCTGGGTTCTGCCATCTTGTTTTCAGGATGGTCAGGGAACTCAGGGAGCGTCTGAATGGCCAGTGCCAGAAGGTGACGTCAGAGGCCCCTCCTGATAGGTGCTTACCTGGCTAGGTGACCAATCCCCCTCTCAGGGCTATTTAGGGTCTCTCCTCTGGGTGTTTCTTCAGATTCGGATTGCAAGACTCCAACAGGAATCCTCTACATCCTTTACTTCTTCTTCTACGGATGGATCAATCGCTGATTGCTCCAGGAACTCTACAAAACTGCAACAAAGAAACTAAGACGACTTCTGCAACCTTGTAACTTCAGTTCCTGCCAACAACTACAACAGTTTCCAGGTCGTGCATCCTCTGAGGACTGCCTGTCATCAGCCTGCACCAAAAGAACCAAAGGAATCTCCCCTGGAGTGACGGAGTCACTTCCCTGCTTCAGCAGGCACCTCTCTGCAGCAACGACCGGTGGCTTGGGTCCCCTCTCCAGATGACAGGTGTGGATCCAGTGACACAGGTGGTGGACTAAAGTGACTGTGGCAGTCCCAAAGTCCAGCTCTCCAGTTTTGGTGGCAGAAAGAGCTTGCCTCCCCATGCAAGACAGTACCCCCATGCACTGTGTGGCATGTAGTTGCCAAGGCTTGTGTGTGACCTTACCAGAAGTTCTTCGTGCACAGCACAGGTTAGGCCCCCTGAACTCCATCCTGCGATGCACATCTTCCTGAGTGTTTCTCCGGGGTGTGGGAATCCTTTGTGCTGTGCTGCATGGGCCTCCATTTGCACCTCCTTTGACCCCATGCTGTGGGACTCCTGTGCATGCTGTCTGGTCTTCTGAGGGCTCTCTCAGTTGCTGTGAGCCTCTGTTTCTCCCTCATGGGTAGAGGCCACCAGGTCCCTCCTGGTCCCGGCAGCGCTATTTTCTGCTAACCACGAGCTTTGCATTTACCAAGGCTTGTTGGTGGAATCCAGTGACGCAAACCAGACTGCATTCATTCTTCCGGCATGGGGCATCTTCTGCACCAATCAGAAACCGGCATCTGTCTTCTTTGGTGCAATTCTGACTTTGTTTTCTCACCGGTGGTTCCCCATTTGCACCTTAATCCGGGTTAGCTGTGGCTCCTGTTCTCCCTGGACTCTTCAGTGCTTCTTGGACTTGGTCTCCTTCTTCCACAGGTCTTCAGGTCCAGGAACTATATGTTGGTGTCTCACAGTCTCTTCTGGTTCTTGCATTATCTTCTATCATGACTTCTAGTGTGTTTTAGGAAACTTGCTGTGCTTTACTCCTGCTTTCCTGGGGTGGTGTACATTACTTACCTTTGGTGTTTTCTTACACTTCCAGCACCCCTCTACACACTACACTTCCCTAGGTGGGAACCCGACTTTCTCATTCCACTATTTTAGTATATGATTTGTGTTCCCCCTAGGCCCATTGCAACGTATGGTGATTTTCACTATTTGCACTATTTTCCTACTGTGTAGTTACCTGTTTCTGGTTACTAGTGTATATATTCTGTGATTTACTTACCTCCTAAGGGAGTTTAGCCTACAAAGTATTTTTGGCATTGTGTGACTAAAATAAAGTACCTTTATTTTTGTAACACTGAGTATTGTCTTTCATGTGTGTAAGTACTGTGTGACTACAGTGGTATTGCAAGAGCTTTGCATATCTCCTAGTTCAGCCTTGACTGCTCTGCCTCTGCAGCTATCTCTAGACAGTGTGGCTTCTAGACACTGACTACATTTCACTGATAATGGATAACTGGCCTGGTATAAGGTGTAAGTACCTTTGGTACCCACTACAAACCATTCCAGTCTCCTACACCTATTGGGCTGTTTTTCCCATACTTTGTTGGATACAGTGGCACAGGTGCTGCCCCAGATCCCAGAGGGCATGTGGGACACTCACACAAGCTGTAAAAGATGGGCGAGATGCAGCCAAGTTTACGATATGGTGTGGTTTGGACACGATCGACTCGCTGGGTAGGGCTATTTCATTGACGGTGGCCCTTCGATGCCACGCCTGGCTCCATATGTCTGGCTTTTCGGGGGATGTCCATGCAAACCTTAAGGACATGCCCTTTGATGGCTCACGCATATTTGGAGAAAAGGCAGTCAGCGATTGAGCGGTTCAAGGTCTCTCGAGCTACGGACAGATCCTTGGGCCTCTCGGCACTTGCTTGCCAGCAACCCCTTCTGAGGTTTTGGAAGGGGTGTGGTACTACGCCACCCACAAGTCGGCCACCGTCCTCCGTCAACTCAGCTTCCAGTGCAAGGACGAGGTTGTGGTACCTTCAGACCCAGAGGGTCTAGCCAGAGGTCGGCCACGCGCCACCCCCCTCTTCCACAGCGCCCAAGTCCTCCTAGTATGATTCTGCAAGACTATACTCATCCAGTTGGAGGGAGGATTCAATTTCATCTCCCTCACTGGCGGTCCATAAAATCAGAGAAATGGGTCTTGCAGATCATACAGAAGAGCTATTTCCTCTCCTTCTAGTCTTTCCCTCCCTCTATGCCTCCATTAAAAAAAGGGCTGATGGAGGGCCCCTTAATCTTGCTCCGCGAGAAAGTTATGGCTGTCTTAGCCAAGAGAGCAATAGAAAGGGTCCTGATGTCAGAAGTAGGCAGTGATTGTTATTCCCTCTACTTTCTGATTCCAAAAAAGAACAAGGGTCTTTGCCCTATCTTGGATTTAATGGATGTCAATATCTTCCTCTAAAAAGAGAAATTCAAGATGCTCACTCTTGCTCAGGTCTTGTCTGCTCTAGACCGAGGAGACTGGATGGTAGCGTTGGACTTGCATAATGCGCATTTTCAATCCCCAACCTACCTGTGCACAGGCGCTACTTGCGGTTCAAGGTGGGCCACAAGTACTTTCAGTTTACTGTGCTCCCTTTTGGTCTCACTAGTGCCCCTCGGGTGTTCACCAAAGTGATGGCAGTGGTAGCAACTCATCTGCGCAGGATAGGGATTTCAGTCTTTCCCTACCTTGACGACTGGCTGTCGAAGTCGCTCACGCCCCAGGCTTTCGTCAACCACCTTCAGACAACACAAACCTTCTGCCAATTCGCTGGGGTTCACTATAAACATGATAAAGTCACACCTGACTCGCTCTCGGAAGCTCCCTTTTATCAAGGCTGTTCTGGACACAGTGCAGTTTCAGGCTTCTCCTCCCGAGCAGCGAGTCCAGGATATTCAGTTTATGATGTCAATGTTTTGGCCTCTATCCTGGATTTTGGTAAGGCAGTCTCTGAGGCTGTTGGGACTCATGGCCTCCTGCATCCTGTTAGTAATGCATGCCAGATGGCATATGAGGGCTCTGCAGTGGGACCTGAAGTTCCAATGGGAGCAGCATCAGGGGAATCTTACTGACACGGTTCAGATCTCAGAGGGAACTTCAAAAGACCTGCAGTGGTAGTTAGTGAACTGCGATTGGGTCAGAGGCAGACTCCTCTCCCTTCCCCAGCGAGATCTCACAGTAGTGACAAATGCGTCACTTCTGGGATGGGACGGCCATCTGGGAGAGCCGGAGATCAGAGACCTCTGGTCTCCAGTGGAATCAGGCTCCATATCAATTTACTGGAGCTCTGGGCGATCCGACTGGCACCGAAACCATTTCTTCCTGTTGTAAAAAGGAAGATAGTGCAGGCGTTCACGGACAACACCACCACCATAATGTGGTACTGAAACAAGCAGGGCAGTGTGGGGTCGTGGACCCTTTGTCAAGAGGCTCTGTGTCTCTGGATATGGCTGGACAGCAGGGCATAACCCTGGGGGTTCAACACCTTGCAGGTTATCTGAACGCCAGGGCGAACGAACTCAGCCATCAGTGGCTAGCGGATCACAAATGGTATCTCCACCTGGAGGTGGCGTAAGGAGTCTTTCAGCAGAGGGGAGAGCCTTGGTTAGATCTGTTTGCCTCCGCAGAGAACGTGCAACGTTAGCAGTATTGCTCGTTGGAGTTTCCAAGGCGGCAGTCGCTCTGCGACACTTTTCATCATGAGTAGAATTCAGGCCTGTTGTGCGCCTTTCCGCCCATACCACTTCAGCCCAGAGTTCTCAAGAAGATCAAGAACGACCGGGCCCAAGTAATCCTAGTGGCTTCGGATTGGGCAAGTAGGGTTTGGTATCCCGAACTTCTGAAAATGAGCATCAGTCCAACAATCATGTTGCCCCTTCGGGAGGATCTTCTGTCGCAGCAGCAGGGGAAGGTTCTCCACCCGTACCTGTCAACTCTGTGTCTACATGTGTGGAGATTGAGTGGCGACAATTGATGGCTTTTGACCTTCCTTCTAAAGTCTATAAAGCTATTTTGGTAGCCAGGCGTCTCTCCACTAAAACGGTATAAGCCTGCTGTTGGAAACGCTTTGTATATTATTGTACAGAAAGGTCTATTGTTCCTTTCTACTTCTCTTTCTGATATCCTTCTCTTTATACTACCCCTTGCCCGGCATTGTTCTGGTTTGGGTACTCTCAAGGGCTATCTTTCTGCCTTAGCAGCATTTCTTCAGCTATCTGATCAGCCTTCAGTTTTCAAACCTCCCATTGTACATAGATTCCTCAAAGGGCTTGTACATTTGTTTCCCCCTACGCCCTTTGTTATGCCCCAATGAGATTTAAATATGGTCCTCACATTTCTTATGTGTGCACCTTCTGAGCCCTTGCGTAACTGTCCCCTCTGGCTGCTCACCATCAAAACAGCCTTCTTAGTGGCAATAACATCTGCCGTGAGGGTGAGTGAGATGCAGGCCCTTTCATTCAAGCCTTATAACTCACTATGGGCCATATGTATGAAAACCGGAGCTTGTGGATCGCAAATAGCGATTTTTAAGAAATCGCTATTTCCGAGTCGCAATTGGCCATGTAACAATATTGCGATTCGGAAATAGCGATTTCTTAAAAATCGCTATTTGTGATTTGCGAGGCCCATTTAGCGAATCGCTATTTGCATTTTTGCAAATTGCGATTTTTTTGCGATTCAGTAAAAAATCGCAAATTACGAGAAAGTTTGAGAAAGCACACCTGGAGGAGCCTGATGACATCACCAGCAGGAAATGAGTCACCCCAGGCAGTTTCAGGTGTCACACCCAAACCAGCATCCTGAGAGAGAGCAGCCCAGCCACACAGAGCAGCACTCAGAAGGAGCCAGAACACCTGAGCAAGGATGGATACCCCAGGCCAAACACAGGAGAAGGGTGAAAGAAAGCGCAAGCTGAAATTCAGCGAGCAGGAGCTTGAGGTGCTAACTGAGGAGGTGGTCAGGAGCCATGACCGTCTGTTTGGAAAAAGCTCACTCCAGGTGCCTGAGAGTGAGAAGAGGAGACCATGGTTGGACATACAGTCAACAATCTGCGCAATTGGAGTGGCACAGCGCTCCATTGAAGAGATAAAAAAAAGGTGGTATGACCTGAGGTCCCGTGCAAAGGAGAGGGTGGCAAGGAGACTTGCGGAGGCCAGGGGCACAGGAGGCGGCCCACCCACAGAGGCACCATCAACACCATTGGAGGACCTAGTGGAGTCCACACTCCTCCCTGAAGCTGTGACTGGGGTCACAGAGATCGACACCTCCGGCACACCAAGTACCAGCCAAGGTAAGTGCAATATTTATTCGTAACCCTATATGTGTATGCACAAAAGCCCGTTAGGAACTAGCAAGTAATGTGAAACAGTGTGAGAAGTAGTCCAGTCCACGTCTTAGAAGCAGCACTACAATGCATTATGGTAGTGGCAGTCCACAACCCAGAACTGAAAGTAGCACAACAATGTATTTAAGTAGAGTGACACCCAGAGGAACACAACACACACAACACTGTGTAGAGAAGTACCTGTACCTTTAATACCATTGTCTGACCGAAAATGTAACATACATAACTGACATGCTGCATATTGTTGTTGCAGGTGGGCCAGGCCCAGCAGCCACAGCATCTGCACGGGTGGGCGAGACAGACACCCATATGGCCTCAGATTCTAACACCAGTGGGTCCCTCAACATAGCGACTGTACGACGCAGGCCCAGGGCACTGCCACTGCAATAGCTCAGCAATGACTCCGATGAGCAGCAGGAAGGGCCAAGTACCGCATCAGCAACAGACAGGTGCAGCCAGATTCAGGGGGGCAGGTGTCATCCAACCACAGCACCACGCAGGATGGCGACAGATTCCTGGGCACAGCAGCATGAGGCAGGTGAGGGTCCCTCCTTATTTGGTGGCCTGGAAGCTGCTATGTTGCAGCAGCAGCGTCTACAAAATAAGCAGATCCTTGCATTAGATAAAAACCTACGCAAACATAACCGCAACATGATGGGCCTGCATCACCAACTTGACTCCCTCAATAATAACATTGTACAGCTGCGTGAGGGACAGGTGCAGGCATCACAGGACATCAGGGACCTTACAAGTGCTGTCCGTGAACTCTGCCAGGAGCTGCGCCATGAGAAGGTGAGCCAGCGCAGACAGGAGCGCAGATTCCGTACGATGTTTGGCAGCTTCTGTCTTTCCTCTAACAGGATGGCAAATTCTACAACACTGATTGCCCGTCATGCAGTGGCTGCGCAAGTGGAGGCAGCACACAGCAGCAGGGACGTTGCAAATGGACTTGTGCAGATCACCAATGTGATCGAACACATCATGGGACCAAGATCAGCCACTCTGAGTGAGCTAGCACTGGGGGACACTGAGAACAGTTCCAGCCTCAGCAGTGTTGCCGTACCAGCAGTGGACACCAGACGGCACAGTGCCAGGCACAGCACTGCCACTGAGGGTGACAATAGAGGTGCCAGTGACGAAACTACGCACCCGAGTGGTGTGCGTGGGCGCAAAAAATGACTCTAGCTGCCATTGGACTGCTGTTGACACTATGAAGTAATAGTGCATAACTCTGGTTCTTCATTGGTTTGCGTTTCTCACATTACCTATTTTTTGTTATTACTCACACGTACATTACCTGACTTAAGGTAATAAATGTATTTCACTACAGGTACAGTTGTCAGAGGATTTGTGTCATTAATACTCACGTCTGAAATGTTTGTGTGTGATGTCGGCACGCCTTTGCCTTCCCTCTGCTGCACTGGTCCTGTCTGCTGGCTGTAGAGGTGGTATGGGATCGTCATCCTCATCTGATTCAGATTCACATATTTCTACAGTTATGCCCCTGGTGGTAGCTATATTGTGCAAGATTGCACAAGTTGCCACTATTCTACATGTAGTCTCTGGAGTGTACTGTAGTGCCCCTCCACTTTTGTGGAGGCACTGGAAGCGACTCTTCAGCAGTCCAAATGTGAGCTCCACCACGTTGCGGGTTGCCCTGTGTGCTGCATTGTATCTCCGTTCAGCTGGTGTTGTAGGATTGCGGTAGGGCGTCATCATGTAGGTGCGCACTGCGTAGGTACTGTCTCCTGGAAGGGACAGAGGGTGTGATGAGTAACTGAGCCATCTGACATCGGTACGCCATCAATGCGCCAGTGTACAGAGGGACAATACCTAGTAGATATCCTTCACCAAACTCCCCAGCTAGCAGTCTTGTGTGAATTCCACTGTGGCGAAAGATGTAAGAATCATGTGTGCTCCCTGGGTACCTGGCCACGAGATCAGTAATGATGTAGGAGGCATTGCATATCACCTGTATATTCATGGAATGTTGGTATATCCTGTTGCGGTACACATACTCTGTGGCTGATGGTGGACAGATTGCCACATGTGTGCCATCTATGGCACATAGGACGTGGGTGAACTGTGCTATCTGGTAAAACTCTATTTTTGCCTGCTGTAATTCCTGTGGGGTGTGAGGGAATCTGATGTACTGTTGTAGTTTGCTCAGCATGGCGTTGATTAATACATTGAAAAATCTAGAGAGGGTACTCTGTGAGACCCCTCCAGCTGCTGCTATGACCCCTTGATAGCTCCCTGAGGCGAGTAGGTGGTGGGAGCATAATACTTGCACATGGGTGGGTATGCTGTGAGTCCTTAGTGTTCTGCGCTGCAGTATGGGTTGTAGCTCAGCTATCAGATCAAGTATCATGGCTGAGTTCAACCTATACCTCTCATATATTTCCTCCTCTGTCAGGTTAAAAAGTGTAATGCGCACTCTGAAAATGCGCTCCTGTCTCCTCCTCCCTCTCCTCAAACCTGCCAAGATCCTCATCCTCCTCGCCGTGACGTAGAGTGCAGCCATTGTTGAAAAGAGTTTGAGGCATTCTGGGCCTCTTTATATAGGTTGCACCTGGTTACCACCTGGTTTCAGTTCATGGTATTTTGCATGTGCAAAATGCCATTCTGCGAAAAATCGCAATTTGCGATTTTTTGATGCATCTCTTTGCGACTTGGATTTTGCGACTCACAATTTGCGCCTCGCAATTTCCTACTGGTAATACCGAATCGCAAAATGCGACTCGCAAAACCAGGTCGCAACGCAAAAAAACGAAATTTTTGCGATTTCTTATTTTTGGTGTGCGAATGCCTTTCATGCATCGCAGACCACATTTTTGCACTCGCAAATGGCCGATTTTTGCGATTCGCACCGTTTGCGTAGAGGGATCTGCAGCCCACCGCCAGGAGGTTATGGGTTGGGTATCTATTCAGAGGTAAAGAATCTGCAGCTAGAAGTCTCTCTCAGATGAACAAGTTAAGCGCCTTATCTGATAGAGACTCTATATAGCTGCAGATTCCTTACACCCACCCATGCCTCCTCGCTCTGTGGATATGTCTAGTAGGGTTAGAGTTTATCCCTTTTAGGGCCCTTGTTTTGCACAGACGAACTGTTGGTTCTAAAGCAAAAACAACAAGTGATGGACGGAATGCTGAACATTGTCAAACACTCACCCCCAGTCATAGATCTGGGTTTAATCCATCGTTCTTTTGCTCACCATGCCACCCCAGTTTGGACCCAGCCATATGCAAATCAGTCTTGACCCTGTTCCTCATGGGAACAGTCCAGACCGAACTGCCAAGCCAGGTCCTCACTGGACCGGAAACAAGCATCCTGGGACCGGTTTCGGGGTTTCACCCCTCATCAGCCAGGCTAGCTTGAATCCAGTGGCATGGGAAGCACGGGACCCACGTCTGGGCATACCCTTCCCACTTAGGGTGACAAAGCAAAAACAACAAGTGATGGACGGAATGCTGAACATTGTCAAACACTCACTTGGTTCTATCCATTACTCTGCGCTTCTAGCATGGAAGTTCGTGGGTAAAAGAACTGACGTACACACGCCAGGGTGGTGCCTTTATTGGCGACCGTGACATCACAGATAGCTCCAACAACACTGACGACGCCAAGCGGAACAGAGCGACACACCCGGATCCTACTGACGCCACCCGACGGCACGCGCAGGGTACTGCTCAGCAAAAAATTCTGGATTTCAATCTGACGCCAGGAAATTTAAAGGTCAGGAATCCGCAGCTAGATAGAGTCTCTACCAGATAGTGCGCTACCGAAGATAAGTAACTTGTTCTTCCTTGAGTTTAGAAAAAATATATATATATGTATATATATATATCTTATGTACTATTGCCCATATTGAACCAACACGTCTAGTGCACTTTTGGAACTAGACATTACGCCCCAGCTTGATACTACTCCAAACTGACAATCACAGACTAATGCTTCCCCAGCGCACATGTATGCCCTTATGCAGGACACACAATTGACGACTGGGTCAAAGTACGTCACGGCTATCTGTATGCTTTAAATACACTGTATGGTGTCTCAGCATGACTGTCATTATGCAAGGAGGCACTGTCGTCCAGACCAAATTCATACTCCACCCCTCTAGAAACCATAGGTATGCTGCCCTATCTAGGGGTTAACTCAGTCCCCTTCTGAATCTCCAACCCAATACTGATCCATGATCTCTTTCTTGTTTTAGAACTACACCCAGACAGACGCCCTACGAAATTTAGAATAAACTGGGATATTTTCAACATAAAACAAAAATTGTGTTTAACCTTACAAACACCTCCGTTTTATATCTTGCCTACTAGACAGCACATGCTGTGTGTTGCAAGACGTATTGTTAGCATACAGCGGCATAATAGCACTGCAATTTATTTCCATTGGTTTGCTTCTTTGTCACTTTAACTTCTTTGTTTCTAATTAGCTAGATGGTGTGGCTTTTCCTTCCTCTTTGTGTGTTTGCCCCCCTCACGGAGTATAGATGCTCAACAGAAAACCCCTTGCGATTTTTTCTTTTTTCTTTTCCAATCCAGCATAGTAGCATAACAAAACAGGCATGTCATTTTGGTGGTGCTCGCTTTTGTGGTGCGCGTGTCTACACAATTACGCGACCGGCCATGTCAAAGTTTTCTTTTAAATTCTTTAGCCATGCTGCACAGCACTGGCGATGCTGTGCAGCATGGCTAAAGACCATTGGCAAAGCTAATAGGTCTCATAGGCGAGACTTAATTGGCTTCGCCACTGATTGTTGCTAATATCTTGACCATATGCATACAATATTTTTTCCTCTCTAAGGACTCTTTCCATTGTTTTTGAATAATGGGTTATTCTTTCTATCCCCTTCTCAAACCATTCATTTTTTCACAGACAGTCTGATGTCACGTTTCAGAAACCAGTGACTCAAACTCATGTTAGCTGGATATACAGTAATTTCTGTTTGAAGCTGCCAATGTTCGTTAATGTTTAGTTTCACGTTTTGTAGTTCCCACCTTATGGAGTTGTATCCATTTATTGAAAAATACACAATGCATTCTAAAATTGTATAACATTCTTAAAATATGGCAACCAACACAATATTAAAGTAACTTTCGGCCTTAGGAAAGCCCTCTGCGCATATGCTGCAGAAATTGAAGCATGTGCTGGCTCAATCCTAAATTTGAAAACGGGAAAATGTGAATGAAAATTGTAAATTAGCTGAACCAGAACGTTGTATTTTTTTCTGGGTAAACTTTGATTATACTTTGGTTATGCTTTGATAATTCAATTGTATGTTGATATATTGGATATTCACAATAAATCCTTTCTATACCCAACAAACCATGTGTGG
This sequence comes from Pleurodeles waltl, assembly GCF_031143425.1. Classification (NCBI taxonomy): domain Eukaryota; kingdom Metazoa; phylum Chordata; class Amphibia; order Caudata; family Salamandridae; genus Pleurodeles; species Pleurodeles waltl. Next base: position 610,327,595 of record NC_090446.1, on the reverse strand, counting down.
CCTGGAACTCCTAAAAAACTCCCACACTTTCACTCTCCTGGTAGTCTCATGTTACCCTAGCTGTGCTTACAGTCTCTCGTTACTACCCCACCTAAATGATCTTGAAAATACTGTTCCTACCTTGGTAGGCTTCCTGCCTATGACTTCTTCTGTGCTGAAATAGCCTTCAATTACTGCCCTGGTCGAGCCTCACACTCCTGTCCTAAGAGAGCCTCTTGTTATGGTCATTGTGTTAGCACTTCATGTTACTGTCGCTGTCCTAGCTGTCTCCTGCCACTGTCTCTTCCTGGCCTTTCTCCTACTAATGTCAATACTACTTTAGTTTCTTGGTGCAGTCACTGGTGAATAGCTAGAGCATCCTGTTACTACCAATGCCTTATTAGACTTTCCTGTTAACTGTGACTGATCTGGCAGTGTCCTGCCTCAGTGCCTGACCCTGGCAGTCCCCTCTTAGCGTCACTGCCTTGGTAGTTACCCTGCAACGTCAATGCCTCAATAGACGTTCTTGTAATGGCTCTGCTAGAGTTCTCTGTTACTCTCACTGCCCTATGTGCCTTCTTAGTATTGTTCTGATACTTTCACTGTCCTGGCAGTCGTGGGATATGCTCTTCCTTGAAAGAACAGTAAACACTGGAACTAGAGGTGATCACTCCACTGTCACTGCCCTGATAGAATCTATTGTTTCTGTCACTGCCTAAGTAGATCTTCGTTTCATTACCCTGACAGTACTTCCTGTTACCGTACCTACCCCAATAGACCCTTTTGCTATTACCCTCTCTGTTACTGTCCCTGCCCCAAATAGGCCTTCTTGATAGTGTCCAAATAAAGCTTCATGTTATGGTCACTGCTCCCTAGACCTTATTATTGCCCTGGCACTGTCACTGCCCAGTCAGTCATGAGCTGCTGCAATGCCTTGAAGAGGCGGTAGGTACTAGAACTAGAGGCAATCACGTTAGCGTCACTTGTCACTGCCCTGCTAGTGAGCACTCTGTCCCTGGCAATTCCTCCACCGCCCCTGTCGGGTATGCAGCGGCCTTCTCCCTTCTCTATGAAGTGGACATCGGGATGGGCTGCTCTGCCCTTAAGGATGCTCTCAGGTGCGGATCTGTCCTTTGTCCCCGAAGCCGGTACTGATGAGCGAGGCACTTTAAGAGCCTTGGAGAGAATGCGCCCCGCTGGCAGATCCCATCATCTGATTAGTGAGAAATTAATTAATTTAGGAGGAGGCCCGTGTGCGTGACAGAGGACGAAGATAAGAGAGGCACACTGTCCTGGCCTGTGAAGGGCATCACACAGCCATAGTACAAGACCTGCGCGAGGTCCATGGCGCAACACCGTCCTTTAACCCTTTCCTCCTCACCAAGAACTAAACTAAGGTCCAAAATCTGTGCCCTATGTTGTGATTCATAAATTGATGAAAGGCATGCTTGAAAAAATCTCTGCCACTGTCAATCACTTCCAGGACATAGGGCCTCATTATGAGGCTGGCGGTCTTCATACCGCCAGCCTCGCGGTTGAGGTCATGCCCGCCGCTGCTGTGGCAGTCACAGCATGTCTAACAATGTTGTACAAAATGTTCAAAAAATGGTAAAGTATATATTAAGTAATAGTATAAAATATATACAATTCTTTTAAATATACTAAAAAAATATGTTGAAATAATGTTAAAAATGTATTAAAAAATGTTACAAAATGTTTCACAAGTATAATCGATGAAAAATAATAGTTTAAAATGTACACTATACAAACATATATCAATTAAGATTTACTCCTGTTTTTTTACATTTTTAATTTTTTTCCATTCATTAAACATCTTCACTATATTTTTCATTGATTTCGATAGGGAGATAGTCTTTTTTTAAGTTTCATTTGGCAGCTATTTTATTACCACTACCTTTTTATTTTTAAGTCCTGTTATTTCAGGTTTATTTTCCAGGAACCAAGGGCTTGATTATGAGTCTGGCAGTATTCAGACCGCCACACTCACAGCTCCTAGCGGTCCAACTGCAAAATTATAACCCTGGCGGTCAGACCACTGGTGACCGCTGCCAGGAACATGGTTCCTGACGGGTAGGCGGCAAGCGAAGTTGTGGTCAGCCACGGCGATGCTTAAAGCAACACCGCTATGCTGATCACAAGTTCACTTTCCACCAGCCTTTTCATTGTGGAGACCCCACCATGAAAAGGCTGGCGGAAAGCCAGTGCTGGGGCCCATAAGGGCGGCCCTCCACTGCCCATGACCATGTCGTGGACAGTGTAGGTGCCCCCCTGCCCAGCACTCTTGGAATGCACACTGTCTGCTACGCCCCCCTGTGGCCTCCAAAGCTGCCTTTCGGACAATCTTTTCATAGCAGGGCCATGAAACCGCTGGCAGAAAGGAAAGTTGTGATCAGTTTGGCAGTGCCAAACACGGTTCACTGTGGCTGACCATGACTTTTACCACCACCAACCTGTCAGGATCCCTGATCCTGGCAGAGGCCTCCTGGCAGCCGGACTGCCAGGATCGTAATCTGGATTGCAGTGGTCTGACTGTCACTGTGAGTTTGGCGGTCCAAAGATCGCCAAACTCATAATGAGGCCCTAAGATTTATTTTCTAGTTTTGCTGTGGGTGGGAACTGTGATATTACACTTTTAATGTTATGTTTATTATATTATTGTGTGCAATTATTTGGATTATGGGCCTCAGTACGAGTTTGGCCGTCTAAGGACCACCATGTTGGTGGTGGTGGTCGTACCACCAACAGGCTGGTGGAGAAGATCGCCAAACTATGAACATGGCGATATTCCCAACAGAATACAGTCAAAGCACCTCCGGCACCGTCACAGCGGTCTGGCCGCCACAGATGACAGTGGCCACCTGCAGGCGGGCAGAGACCATAGGCCTCATTTTGAGTTTGGTGGACGGAAAAGCCCGTCCTCTGAAGTTCCGTCGTTGACGATGCCACCAGTGTGGCAGCCTCCCCTCCCAGCCCATTACGAGTTTGCCGCTGGGTCAGTGGGTGGAAACTCAGTTTCCGCCCGCTGCCCCAGCGGGAAACAGCCAAGAGCATTGTCTCTGGCTTGTAATAGAACTGGTGGCAATGCTGTGTGCAAGAGAGAGTGAACATTGTGACAGTGCTGGCCAGAGGGACCCCTGCATCCCATGTCTGCCAGCCTTTTCAAGCGATGTTACCGCCATGAAACCACTGGCAGAGAAAGGGGTCATAATCCCCAGGGCTGCGCTGCTTCCAAATTAGGACTGCCATGACCACCAGACTGCTGGGATGACAAATCCTGGTGGCGCTGGCGGTCTGACCGCGGCACAACCACTGCGGTCATAATGTGGCAGTCGCATTTGGCGGTGGTCTGACCGTCACTGCAAGTCTGGCGGCCAGTAGACTACCAGACTCGTAATGATGCCCCATGTTTCTACTGAATAGATTATGAGGTTGCACACTGCCAAGGTTTCCACTGCGGTCACACCACCACAAATACCCAGGTGGAAAAAAACTGCATAAAAGGAAGCAACACTTATCTGAAGCCAACATGGAACCAGAACTCCACGTCATCCCATTGCTCCTACTCGTCCAGAGATTCCGGAATCAATGACGAAGACGATGACAGCAACCGTGAGTACACACACTTACCTGTCACTGTTGTAAATTGCCAAAGTTCGTACGCTCACACAACATACCATCGGGATGGGGGGGTGAGGGCGACACACACACATACCTTGACACTGACACGCACACTCACAGACAGCCACATACACAGTACCCATACTACAGCCATCATACATGCACACACGTCAAGAACACACACTGACTCCCGTAAACACAGTACCGGTGCATTCATACACAATAACCCACAACACCACAACATGTTACAACAACACCACAACCGCTACACCATCAATGCATTGGCAAGCACCCACAATAGGCACTACCCAGTGACAAATCACACGTACATCACAATGTACCACCAACAGGGAATGAACACACACAATCACACAACCATACAATGCAGCAATCGACATACACAGCAACTACATAGCACATCATCTCTGACATACCATGCACCAAACATGCACACAGTCAAAGCACACAAAGCCACACAACACTGCAACAAACACATGTCAACACAAGCCATGCCCACTCAATACCATGACAACATGTCCCCAGCATGCATATGCCGATCACACAACACACACCCGTCACTGGGGGATAAAAGCACTGCACACAACCTCACATGCTGCCCAGACAAAACAGGTAGCACCACCACCATTTACACACAAATTCTCACACACAAACAATGTCAGTCATGAACAAATCTGCCCTAAGAAAAGAAATGCAGGACAAATATGTAACATTGAAACCAACAACTGGTTAGTCCAAAGATATATTAATTATAAAATAGATAATTAAATCCATTTCCAAGGCCATAGGCCAGTCCAATTTGAAAATGTGCAACATGCACACAATGCACATCTGTGTGCCCGACACTTGACTCCTGACTGCCATGTAACCTCCACAGGTAGGGACATCAAGGGGGATTGGACTTGGGAGGGGGAGGTTTAGGTCCACGCTTAGGGGAGGTTTGGGTTCTCTTGGGAGAGGTAGACCTCTTGGGGGGGTAGGGGCATGGGTACTTGCAGGGAGGGTAGGGGAGGCCTTGAAGGTGGAAGGGACGGGTCTGGGGAGGGAAACAGAGCATTTAGGGGTCTCACAGGGAAGAGGAATATGGAAAGGCCAAAACATGAATGGAACACTTTTTTTAATACATGGGGAAGGTCATCAGAAGTGGGTTTGGGTGTGGAGGCTGAGGGAGTGGTCTGACATGTATGCGTGGGTGTCATGGGTGCATGCTTGTGGGAGGTATGCTTGTGGGTGGTGAGTGTCTGTTGGGTGGGTGAGTAAGGGTGCTTAAGTGTACGGGACTGAGAGGTGGTGGAGGTGCTGGGGGATGCCTTGGTTGCTGGGTGACTGTTGGGGTGGTGACTGCAGGTATGGTGGATGTGCTGCACATAGAAGTGTCAGTGGTTGTGGTGTCTGCTAGTCTGGTGGCTGGGGTGCATATCTGAGGGCCTGCTATTGTGGGTAGCATAGGTGTAGTGGCTGGATCTGTGAATGTTGGTGTGGTGTCTTCAGGTGTTTCAGGTGTAGTGTCCGTGATGCTGGGGTGGTGGGGGTGTCAGTGCAGGTAGTGACTGTTACTGTGTCTGCATCTGTATGTTGCTTGTGTGCATGCCGGTGGTGTGTCTTGTGGTGACTATGTTTGTCTGAGCTACCCTTTGATGTTGAGGTTGATGCATGCCTGTCTGTCTTTGTGCTTTGGCTAGGTTGGGGAAGGGGGGTTTGGGTTTGGGAGGAGGAAGGTGGAGAGGAGACGGGAGACAAAGGGTGACTGGCTGCCAAAGTGTGGAGGCCAGAGCCTGAAATGATCTCTGTAGGCCAGCCAGTGCACAGTAAATGCCCTCCAGGAACGCATTACTCTGTTGTAGCTGAGTTGCCAGTCCCTGGATGGCATTCACGATGATTGACTGACCCACAGAGATCGACCTCAGGAGTTCAGTAACCTCCTCACGGGAGGCAGCAGGGCTGTCAGGGGAAGGGGCAGAGGTGCCTGTGGCAAAGGAGACTCCCACAGTCTTGGGTGAGTGGACAAGGCCAACTGGGAAAGAAGCTAAAGGGGGGGTTGGTGGTAGTAAGGGGAGTGGCAAACCCAGATGGTGCTGGGGTGGTCCCAGGTGGGTCCATCACTGCCAGGGAGTGCCCACTGGAGGAGGATTCTCCCCTGTGGCACTCCCCTCACCCTCCGGCCTACTGGGTCCCTCAGTGTCAGTGGTATGTTGAGTTCGGACCACGTGACTAGCAGACCACCCACTTGGCTGTGCCCCTTCTCCTTCGCCTGCCGATGCTGAGAAACAGAGAGAGAGGTAGGGTCATCACATTCTTTACATACACATACATTACACCATTCACAACAGTAACATCACAACTATGTGTAACATACCGCCATGTAGAAACCATTTTTAGGCAACATCATGTCACTACAGCATACTTTCCACATCCCTATACGACAACAATTTTACACACAACATAAGCCAAACATCTGACCACTACATTACCACCCTATCAGTACAGCTATAACACAAACTATATCTGCACAAGATGATTTGTCAACATTAACAGTGTGTCCCTCTACAGAGCGTCACTGTGAAACAACATTGCAACAATGGGAATTAGTGTTGACTTTGATATCACATCCATACATACTCCAAATCTGCACTTGCTCAGTCCATTACCAGATGTCTTGTCCTATGAAAGTTACCTCATCACATTCCAATTACAACACAGCATGTTGCTTAGCAATCACATTCATTACTTGTAACTGTGTCTATAACATTCACAAAGGCAAAAACCACAGATTCACCTACTCCATTTGGCATATCCAAAGTTGGAGTGTAATAGTTTTCAAATCAATTTCAACAACACATGTATCAATAGTGTTTTTGCAAAGGTTGATGCATACTTTTTGGACCTACCCATTTTAGTAATTCTCACGTAGTAAACAAAGTCATGTACAGCAATAGGGGCCTAATACGAACACAGGATTTACCCATAGACAACCCCAGTGATCATACCAACACCTTCAATACAATGGACACATGCCATGTGCATGAAGGTCACATTCAGTTCTACTAATACTGATGATTATCAACCTCACATCAACAATATCAAAATCCCAACATCTCTATCAGCACTATAAACATGAGTAACCTTACATCTTTGGAGTAAAGTTACACTGACATAAGCAACCTCTGAGTGACCATGATTGAAGCATACACCTAGAGTTCAGAAAATTGACTGATAACATATCCCATTCCATCAACATGTGAATGTCAACTACAAAACCAGCAACACAATCAAGTCAGTGCAAATTGAGTTTAGCCATACTAACATCCATCTAAACAGATTCAGAATAGCTACAGTAAGTATGCCAAATTTGGATCTGACATCTTGAAAATGGCAGGCATTACCAATGTACACATGATGTTGGCAAAAACAGTGTATATTGCAACATTTAGGAGATGTCCTGCCCTATGTAGCATGCCCACAGTACATTAGCTAAGGGAATAGCAGGCTAGCAACTTACATTCACAATACCATATACATGGGACAAATAGTCTGAACTCATATTTCAATGGCATGTCTTGCACTAGGAATGTAGAAATACCATCCTGCTTTTCATTGTGTTGGATGTCCACCCTGACTATACATCAACGTTTTCAAATGTACAGGCCACACTTAACAATGGGGACACCTCATCACAACTCTAAGTGTAGCAAGTATGCCATGTGAAATTTCAGATTGAGATCGCACCCTCACATGAACTTTACATCTAGTTCACAACTCATGAATACTTGGCCTGTTTCTCACCTGTCAGACCCTATGTTGCACATAGAGCTAGATCCAGTGGAATAGGAGGGGACAGAGACCAAAGACCTGAACAACTTACAAATAGGATATCTGGAGTATGGATAAGTAGGTGGTAAGGATGACCCAGCAGGTTATATATAGAGCAGTATAGCAGTACACATCTGACACAGTCACATGTGCATCACCACATGCTTCAATATAATATTGTTCATATTGCTGAGTTTTATGTCCCTATACACAATAGTATCTCCACACCTGTAAGTCAATAGTATAACCTGTACACTTAGGTGTACCTAGGGGACTCTTGGGCTTTAGCATTCACTACATTGTCACAGCTTAAATACTTACACATTATACAGAATTGGCAGAGGGATGTACATGTGTAGTCACTACTTCCCCCCTTCTGGCTGCTGTGCTGACCTCAAACACCCATCCATCTCTGGGCAGAACACTGCCAAAATGGGGGCCAATAAGGGGGTCAAGGTACCTCTCGGCCGCTGGGAGGACATCCTCAGGTGGTCTTCCGGGCCCACGTCTCAGGTCTTCCCACCGCTTCCTTTAGTGGGTACTCTGCCGGCTGTGGACCCCCAGGGTCCACACTTGCTTGGCGATGGCACACCAGAATCCCTTCTTTTGATGGGCGTTGACCTGCATGGATGACACAGAAAAAAGGAGAAAGTTATGTCCACGTGCACTATCCCAACACAAGTGGTCAGAACACTTCAGTCACAGTAAGTGTCAGAAGATTACCCATTAAATCAAACTTCCAGAGGAGCAGATGCCTTTTATCCAACTCCCTCCAACAGATGCGTGCTCAGACATTAACTCATTATTTGAACCTGCATCCGCTAGGGGGGAAAGGGGAATGAGAATAGAAAAAGAGAGACCACCTCCAGATCCAGTTCCAGCCTGTGTTTCCCATTTGAAGATATGATATTCAGTGTGTGTCTCTAAAAACCTACAGCTTTTTTCTTATTGGGATTTCTTTAAAGGAAGGACCTGCAGTCGGGTGTTAAGAGCATAGATAAGTACATTCCTACTGCACATTAAACTGTTAAGCCATTCGCATTCACCCAATTCTATTGTTCTAACCTGGATCTTTTGAGAGACTAGCCTCTCTCTAAGAGAACAATGTTAACTTAATATCTTCTCTTCACTAGGAGTCAGAGGTTTCCATGGTTCTCTGGAGAACAGTTCAAAAGTTCACAAATATACAAACTACTAATGTCTTTAACAGGAAACGAAAACGTCTTCTCAAGGTTCAGTTTTCTCAATCACAGTCTCTAGGAATTAGTATGAGCACTGATGTCTGTCTTTAAGACTGTCAAGTCTGCAAAGCAAAGAGTACTTGAATATATATGTACATATATATATATTGGCATGTCTGGAAATCTTACAAAAGGATTCCTTACCTCAGTTGCTTGAAGTTCTGTTAAGTCAAAACAAATTCTCCTCAGAAAGCCGATAGCCAGTTGTTGGAAGAAGGAAAACATTCAGCTTCTTCAAAAGGGAAAAAGTAGCTGGTGTGTACACCGTAACAAGAAAAATAATTAATTACTCAAAACTGGAAGAATTCTCTATGAAACAAAGCACCTCAGGATGACAGTTGAAGTGCAGGGCTCCCAGAGAGAAACAGCTGGAGGGAAGCTTCAGCACGCGACTAAGGTAGAAACACTAGAGCGCTGACCTCACAAGGATTAGCGGCCACCATCTTGAGTGTCAGTTAAACCTGAAGAAGCTAGTTCTCAGAACATCCTCCACAGGAGCCACCGGGAGTGAGGATACCACTGCAACCAACGTGGGTACAAGGAAAAGGGGAATAGTTTTTGCTGGGGGATGAACTTAACAATGCTGGCAATAGTTTTCCTGACAGTAAGTAGCTAAACATACCCTTCCTCTCATTCAAAACACATTGGCAATTTACCATCTGCAGCCAGCTTATGTGTGAAGTGGAGTCTCCCAAACAACATAAATGAACACTACCTGGTATTGGGTAGACACATATGACAAAGCCATATGATTATATATAACATAGTATGTCTCTATAAACATTTCTCGCACCATTATTGTTGTACATGCTGCAATCTATGTTGTGTATGAAGGAAGTTAGAGGACACACTAGCTACCATGTATCATTACTGTATGTCTGCCTATGCACATGTACACACTTCCATACACCCAGATGAGATTGTCCAAACCCTCACTACCTCACATTGCATGTTCACCATCATACACTCCACCTTTCACACATTGGTATACTTTTGGACTCACCTGCTCCTCTGGTGCACCATATAGCTGTTCATACAGGGGTAGAGCCTCATCCGTGAGTTTGTTCAGCTCTTTTGGAGTGAAGGCTGGAGCCCTGTCACCTGCAGGATGTGGCATGATAACTCCCAGAGGCAGTACACAGCAGATCAGGTAGTGGAAGTCTTGATGGCAAAAGCGTCAGGAGTCAAGTGAGCAATACTGCAGAAGATGGCGGTCACGACCGCCACGTACACGACCGTCACCACCGGTGGACATTGTCATTGGCCCAGGTCGCCAAAGGCAGCAATGTGTTCCAATAGCAATCTCCACTGTGGTTGTGACGCCTACTGCCATGACATCCACCGCCAGAGTTAAGTCACTTCCTCATGTCCATTACAGTAGGCCAGGCAGCTGCCATTTTGAGGCAATTATAAGTATGGAAAAGTAATGGAATCTGCGTCATTGACAATTCTCTATTTTGTGCGAAGTATTAGTAAGTGCCGCCTTCATGTTTAGTCGGCTAATTGTGCATGTGAGTAGCAAAGTCTGGACAACAGAGGAATTGGTGGTAATGGAAATGATAGCCTATACTCAACATCCTATGTGCGACAACAAAGGAGTATAGGTGCAAAAAATGTTTCACATGTAAACTAGGTTGGACTCTCAAACACTGACAGTCACAGATAAATATGCATGTATAGTACATCAGAGGATTCAGGGAATGTGAACCAAGGGGACTGCCATTGGATGCATAGCAATATGCTGTACTGCTAATGTCATATGTTGTATCTGACATCATATGGAGATATGTGTGACTTCTATGTGAAAATATTCATTATGTATTCATTGTAAAAATCACCTACAATCTAATTTTTTCCTGGATACCATGGAGGAGAGACACATTATACAGATCTATTGCCCTACTAGGCATACAATCATGGATCTGGGTGATCAGTTGGAGCCAGATCTGATGTCTGCCATTCACAATCCCAATAGCATACCTCCCATCATTCAAGTCATGTCAGTGCTATACTAACTGGCCACTGGGTCCTTTCAAAATACTATGGCCCTAACTGCAGGGATGTCTCAGCCCATGTTCAGTCTGGTTTTGAAGGTTGTACTGTGTAAATTGTTGAAACACCTGGACAGCTACATTAGGTTTCCCCAAAGTGCGGATTTGGCCTATGTGAAGGCAGAGTTTTATGCTTTGAGACACATTCCACATGTGGTTGGATCCATAGATGGCACCTATGTAGCCTTGGTTCCTCCCAGCACCAATGAACAGGTATACAGTAACAGGAAAAACTACCATTCTATCAACGTCCAAGTGGTGTGTTTGGCAGACCAGTACATTTCACAAGTCTGTGCAAAGTATTCAGGATCAATCCATGATTCCTTCATCATGCGGAACAGCAATATCCCACTGCTTATTACACACATCTACACAGAGAGGGCCTGGATGGTTGGTAAGTCACATTTGACATGCATGCTTGTAAAGTTTGTCTCGTGCTATCACAAATGTGCCAAGATATATGTTTGTTTAATAGTCACTATTCCTTAAAGGGTACTGTTGACACCAGTGAGGTACCCAAACCACGCCAGGGGAAGTCCGCTATAATGAGGCCCATGGAAGGACAAGGTGTGTCGTGGAATGAACTTTTGGGCTCCTGAAGGCAAGATTTCAATGCCTGGACATATCTGGAGCAGCTTTCCTCTACTCAACCAACAAGATATGTCAAATAATTGTTGCCTTCTGCATGCTCCACAAACTTGCCCTGAGACGTCAGATACCATTCATACCAGATGAGGGGGAGCCAGCAGAACCTGTGGATGGAAATGCAGATTTAACAAATGAGGGTGAGCCAGATGAAGATGAAGCTGGAGACTTCAGGGCAGATCTCATCAATCAGTACTTCAACTGACACAAGGTATGTGATGTCTTCTTAATAGTGACCTTTCATGTTATAACCTACAATTGATGGCTGGTATGTCACCTCCTATTCACCAGAATCTGTGAGGTGTTAGTTAGCTCCAATGCCAATGAGACAAGTATGCATGCAGATTGTAAGGTAGTATTGTGTACAGTACATTGTGACATTCAGTGTCCTGAAATATTACTGTACAAGCAAAGTCACACTGGTATGAATGACTTGTCAGAATTGATGTTTATTTACAGATATGTCCTATTCCGTATTTCTGTCCCTCACAGATTTGCTGAGTTACTGTTTGCCTCTTCATTATTGGCAAGTCATAGACAGTGTCAGAGACAGATGGGAATTGTACACAGAAATGAGATGTGGACATGGATGAAACAAAGTACTGATTGGCATGAGTATGTGGAGTGTAACTAATATGGCCAGACTGTTAGGACACTGGGGTGGAAGTGTGTTTTCCCACCATGAAGACATGTTTGGTACTCGAGGTGGTCAAATAGTGCCATGTGTGTGTCCATATGTGTCTGACACATGTGAAAATGTTGAATCACAGCCTCTACCATCATAATGGTTTCTGTTGTATGTGACCTACCTTGAACATAGCTGTCAGTGTGTTACTACTTTGCAGACCAATGTGTATGCCTCTGTGGACTGACATAGGTAAGTGGCAAGCCTACAGGTATGTGACCATGGTAAGCGGAAGGTTCCAGGACTGGGGACATCAGTACTGATCTCTGTCAGCATCATGGGGAATGAATATTTTTAAGCTAAGGTAGGGGTATGTAATAAGGCTTTACCTGGTGATACAAAGGACAAATCTGTATGGCTCCAGGCTTGTAGGAAGACTGACATGTCCCTAACTTTTGTAACCTGTGGGTTGGTGGTGTATGACACCTAAGCTGATAATCTGATGTAACTAGCAGTACTAGTCTATCTGCTGTTTACATATATAGAAATACATGTGTGGAGATTTCCAATACAGCTGTTTTGGCTTATGTCTATGTTACAATCCCAATGTAAAGAGTCTCCTGGTGATACAGTACACATGTGATGTCCATAACAAAGGTTGTACAATACAGAGGGACATATTGATAACAGAGTTGTCATACATGACAACTGTACATGACTGATCAATGACACTTACACAGAACCTGTTCTTAAGTTGTATTTATTGGGGAATGCAAAACAATAGATGTGAATTGAAACAGAAATAACACAAGTAAATAGTGAATTGTTCAAACATGGTAGCTGAAATCATCAGGGTAGCCTCTACACCATTAGGAAGCACAAGTCCAGTGTCCTTGCACCATAGGAAATAGGAGTTACATTGTAGAACAGTCAACAGGTTATATCTATGGCACACAAGGGGAACCAATCAGGAGAGGTTCACTTCTTGGCAGTGGGTTTGGTCTTGGCATTTACTCCTCCTGGATGTCTGGGTGGACGTCCATGTTTGCAGGGGGGTACCTCTGCTACAGAGGGTGGGGTGTCTGAGGCATGTTCTTTTCCTGGCATGACCCCCATTCCACCAGCACCCGCAGATGTTGAAGGGCCATGAGAGTCATTACTAATGGAAGAGGCCTGATGTTGTATGGCAGGCCTACTTGGGGTAGTGTTGATGTTCCTCAGCACCCCAGTAATGGAAGCCAGGATGGCATTTTGTGTCTGCCACTGCTGCACAACTTCCTGGTGGTTGTCCCTCTGTAGCTGTTAGATTTCCCCCATCATGGTGACTGCCTGGCTCATCAAGCCTTGGGAATTTTGGTAGGCTCCCAAGACTTGGCGAGATGGTTTCCTGGTCAGTTATGTCCCTTTGATCCCCCATCCACTGGCCCACACTACTCCCACACACTCTACATCCGCGTGCCTTTACCCCTGGCACAGTGTGCCCTCTCCCTCTGGTGGCAGGACCATCATTGTCAGGGGTGACAAGAGGAGACTTTCGTACCTGAACTGTGGGCCACTATGGTAGTAACAGTCCTTGGGACACAGGTTTGGGGACGAATGGTGGCCTGTTCTGTGGATGCAACAGGGCTGGGAGGAGCCGATGTGGGCAGGGTGAGGTTGACAATTGTTGACTGACCAGGTGACCCTGATGGGCCAGCTTCGTCCTCAGTGTCCACACATCCAGGGTTGTTGTCCTCACTGGTGCCTTCATCCAGAGGGGTAGTAGCAGTCTCTGGTATCCTCTCCATGGTGACAATGGCAAGGTTACCTGTGGGAGAAGTGGAAAACAGAGTTGCTGTAAGTGATACAACTAGTGATGTTTCAGTTTGAGTATTAGTGAAGTTGTGTGAGATGCACCCAGTGCCTTTACATGATCCCCAGAAATGACAATGACAGTTGCTGCCAAATCTTACTTAGTACAACATGAGACTCTTGAATTTCAATACTATACACTGGGAAACAGCCTTAACAACTTGGCTCAAACCACGCTATGCCTTTAAAGCAAGTCCCGAACCACGAATATGTCTTTACAACGCATTCCTTAACCACGCAAGTCATTACAATGACTTGCCTTAGGGAAAGTGTTGTTGGACTGATGTTGTCCAACACTTTCCCTACTGTGGCGCAGACTGGAGTTGGAATAGTAAATTATACTATTCCAGTTTTCCCCAAGGCAAGTCATTGTAATGACTTGCGTGGTAAAGAAATGCGTTATAGGGGCGCATTCGTGGTTTGGGCCACGTTCGTAAGGCAGGCGTTGTAAATGCCTGCGTTGTTCCGATACACAACCCTATACACCATGCTCAAAGTTGTTAAACTATGTTGGTAGCTATTAAACTGCTCATACCCTCTTATATTGTCTGACTATTGACGTGGGTGTTATCCTTTGTTGCCTAGTGAAGTGTCTGGCATGATACATGGCACATAAAGCTGCACAATAATGCCAGAGTAGGGACACAGTATGGGAGTAAGCAATTGGCATTGACCTCTATCTGGATGTACTACATTGTTGCGTAGTCATTTTAGTTATAGCTCCATGCACGTTATTTTAGCACACTAGGCCTGTCGCTGTGCACTTTAACCTAGCTATATGTTATTCAGCTTTGTTTATTATTTTAACAATAGCCACATTTGCGCACTGTTCAAGTTTTCTTAATGGTGGAATATTGCCTTATGGGAGCTGTAGTGCTATCAGTTCCCAGTACTTCACATGCCATTTCCAAGGGCTGTGGGGCCCGTTGAGTTTAGAGGACCTGTGGCATGCCAGAGAGGGGTATTGGGACATTTGGACAGATGGGTGGTGTGTGGTTTGTTAACTGAAGTGGGGTAAGGTGGTGAGTGAGCATGCAGGACAAAACAATTGGGTGACATTAATGTTGCAGGGACTTACGAGACTCCACTCCCCTAGGTATTCCTGTCAGGCCCTCAGGGTGCAGGATATTCAAGACCTTCTCCCAAGATATGAAAGTAGGGGGAGGAGGCGGGGGCCACCGTCAGTCTTGAGGGCCACCAGCTGGTGCCTGGTGGCCATGGATTATACCTTCCACTTAGGTTGTTCCACCTCTTCCTGATGTCCTCCCTTGTGCATGGATAGCTGCCTACAAAATTGACCCTGTCCACTATTCTTTGCCACAACTCTGTTTCCTGGCTATTGATGTTTGCTGGACCTGTGCTCCGAACAGGTATGGCTCTACCCTGACAATTTCGTCCACCATGACTCTCAACTCATCATCAGTGAAACGTGTGTGTTTTTGTGGGGACATTGTAGTGGTGGTAAAGACGGTGAGGTAGTGTTTAAAAATAAAATAAAATATTGAACAAAAAGTAAGTGATGTGTTGTGATGTGAGTGCATGACGGTTGTTGTGAGTTGTGTGTGAAGGTAAATTGTGTGTTGTGTATGTTGTGCAGGTGTGTGATGTTTGGGTGCTGAAATGTGTAGGTGACAAAAGTTGTAATAGAAAATCTGTGATGGTAATTCTTCCTTTGTGGCTGTGTGTGGCATTCTGGTTGCAAAGGATTGTGGGTTCTGTGGGGGTGTGTTATATAGTGGAAAATGTAGGTGTGTTGAGTGTGTGAAAGTGTGTCAGCTGTGGGATATTCAAACTATCCAACGTGGTGTTGTGTTCAGTGTGATGTGAGTTTAGACCGCTGCGGTTCCAATGGTTTTACGCCATGGAAGAACCGCCGTCGTGATTTGTGGATCATAATATGATGGGAGGATTTTTGTCGGCCTGGCGGTGCTGGTGGTGGGACTGCCTCGTTTCTATCCTCCAGTGTCCTGGCAGTTTCAGAAATTTGGCTGTTTTTTGGCAGACTTCACAGTGTACCTCTGAATACGGTGGTTGGATTATTACTAACAAGGCATCCTTTCGGGGGCCGTCACCGCGGTGGTCTTACCGTTAGACCGCCAATTACGTAATGAGGCCCTAAGTGTTGTATTTATTTGATGTGATAGATTGAATTTGTGTTTATGTTGGTTGGATGGTTACCATTACATTTTTTAGAAGTTCATAGGTATATTTTTTTTATATTGGTGCTTATTAACTTTGTGATTTCACATAATTGTTCACTGATGTAATAAAATATGTATATTATTATTTAAAAAAATATTTGGTTTGTTGGTTTAGAGTTTGTTGTAGTTTTTGAGGAGGTTCTTGGTAGGTTAATATGTATTTTACAGAATGGATTTGGCTATAATTTCTAAGCAGTCTAATCTTTTGCTGTTTATGAAGAGTTTGACCTTAAATTGTAGCATGTCCTACATTCTTTTAACTTGTTTGCTACGAAGTTTAGGCCAATTTGGCTTCCTGTGCCAGAGTGCTGTCATAAACATTCCACCATGGTATCTGGAATTTGGCTGTGCGTCTGTGTCCTGACCGATGCAGTCTGCCAACCCAGGTGGCTTTGAAATATTCCATCAGGGGTCTAAGGGTCTGAGGACTGCCACACTCATGTTGACAGTTGAACCACCACACTCCAGGCTGTCCGACTGCCCAATTACTGACCACCGCCACACAAGGAACATGGTCCCTGATGGCATGACAGCGGTCAGAATTGTACTCAGCCAGGTCAGTGCTAAATTCAGCACTGTCTGGCTGATTACAACTCTGATCACCAACAGACTTTCAATGGCGGTTTTGCCGTCATGGAAAGGCTGGCGGTGTGCATGTGCTGGTGGCTACAGAGGGGGCTCTGCACTTCCCATGCCTATGGCATGGGGAGTGCAGTGCCCCCCATACCCACCACCCTCAGAATGTGCACTGTCTGCTTTGCAGACAGCGTGCAGTCAGAGGGTGCTGGTCGGCCCTCTCTGCACTACGCAACAGCACTTTGCTTCTTTTAGGGAGCCAAGTGCGATCTCATAGCACTGCTCCTGCTGGTCTGAGCGGCGGGAACACTCTACTGCAATGTTCTTGCCAGTCAGACCGACGGGAACATTGCAATAGGGCAGGGGGTACACCACCACCATGGCAGTTAAAAATGATATTGACTTAATCCTTTGTATTTTAACTTTTCTTTCTTTTTGCCTTTTTAGACATGTCTGTTTGTGTATGTAATTATGAAATATGTCAACATTCTGGTTGTTTCGTGACATATCCTAGTACAACTGCAGGTAATAAAAGATCTGTAGTGCCATCAGTGTCATCATGTCTTCCAATCTCAGAAATATACTTCGTTGAGAAGGATGGTATGGAATTTCTGTGTCTCACCACAAAATGGCTTTTTGTGATCACTGAACCCTTTCTGTGTTTCGTAAATGTGTTTCCTATTGTCAAACTGGGTTAACCGACCTATCTGACAACACAAGTAGAAAGTGGAGTGAAAAAGGCAATCTTAATTGAGATTTGGAATGGTATCTATCAATGTCTTAGGACTGAAATTTTAAACCATTGAAAAGGTACAGATTTTTTAAAGAACTAGTTTTTGCTATAGGGATAGTATCTGGGATTTCTGGAGAGCAGACAGTTGTCCACTGGACCACCGTCTATTTCCCCAATTTGTTCCTTAACAGGATCTTTTAAAGCAATACCACTTCCAAGGGCTACTTTAAACAAAAAGTTTCCAGTTTGGGGATGCAAACGCATAGTGTTCCTTGCAGCCAATCACAGCACGTCATAAATAGTGACCAACCTAATTACAGTCAGAAGGCAGAGATTCAGCGACACATTGCAACTGATTTTGGGGTGCAGTCTATTACTACATGGGGTGTGTGGCCTTTGTGCAGTGTTTTTTTGCAGGCAGACATTTTGCTGCCTTCACTGCAGCACAAATAAAACAGTACTGCAGTTGGGGGTGGCAAAATGCCCATGGACAGGGCAGGTAGGGAAGCATGTTAAAAACAATAAAAAACGGGAATCACCTCAGGGCAAACAGTGCTTTTGAGAGTGTATCTATGTTTGCCCTGGGTGAAATGTCTGCAAATCATTACATAGGTTGCATCACAAAATGGAACACTCTAGTCAAGCAATCTTTTAAAATAGCAGGCCATCATTGATGCCTTAGATTTATGACTTTTCTCTCACCACAGACCTTTTGTTGTAGGACCTGAAAGATAAGTCTGTCCTGCTGAAACACATTGTTTATCAGCAATCATGACCATCACACTTCATCCAGATCAAGAATTATTCAAATTGACAGATGTAGAAAAAAAAAATTGAACCCTCTAAAAAATGTGCCAATAGTAGGAACGTGGGTATTAATGACACATTACCTAACAGTAACACCCCATTGCCTGTAGTTCAAGACTGTGGGGGTCATTCCGACCCCGGCGGGCGGCGGGCGCCGCCCGCCGGAAACCACCAAAAGACCGCACCGCGGTCAAATGACCGCGGCGGTCATTCTAACTTTCCCGCTGGGCCGGCGGGCGATCTCCAAAAGATCGCCCGCCGGCCCAGCGGGAAAGCCCCTGCAAAGAGGAAGCCGGCTCCGAATGGAGCGGGCGGATTTGCAGGGGTGCGACGGGTGCAGTGGCACCCGTCGCGATTTTCAGTGTCTGCAAAGCAGACACTGAAAATCTTTGTGGGGCCCTGTTAAGGGGCCCCACGACACCCGTTCCCGCCAGCCTGGTTCTGGTGGTGTAAACCGCCAGAAACAGGCTGGCGGGAAGGGGGTCGGAATACCCATGGCGGCGCTGCAAGCAGCGCCGCCATGGAGGATTCCCTGGGCCAGGGGTAAACCGGCGGTTTCCCGCCGGTTCCCCTTTTCTGACCGCGGCTTTACCGCCGCGGTCAGAATGGCCCGGGAAGCACCGCCAGCCTGTTGGCGGTGCTTCCTCTGCCCTCCACCATGGTGGTTTCAAACCGCCAGGGTCGGAATGAGGGCCTGTGTGACTTTTGCCTTCAGACATTGGACAGAGATCCTTCATAATATTGTTGCAGCAACTGCATGGTGTGGGTGTGTTCGACATATGCCAAGTGAGTGGGTCGCACAACACACATAAGATAGAAGAGATTCAGAGCAAGATGTCCAGTACTCTCACAATGTGAGGTTCATGATTCTCACCCATCAAGAGATAGCTGCATGAGAACTTATTTTGAAAAGTCTAGACTCTTCTCCTTCACTTCATTTTCTAGTGTTAAGTTTCAAAAAACATGTTTGATATATTTGATGGAAGTTCCGAAAGTACGGTCTGATAATGAGTTTGGCGATCCACAAACCTAACCGCCAGACCCGTGGTGAGGAGACTCTGCCCACCTGCCCTATTACAACTTTCTCACTGGGCTGACAGAAGGGAACCAAGGTTTCCACCGGTCAGCCCAGTGGGAAAGGTGTGACAGCATTGTTCTCAGCTCATAATTGAGCCAGCTGCAATACTGCCACATGCAGGGTGCACCAGCACCTTGAAATGCATTTCAAGGGTGCTGGGCAACAGGGACCCCTGTGCTGCCCATGGACATGGGCAGTGCAGGGGACCCCCTGTGGCCCCCTGCACTTGTTTTCCGCCAGCCTTTTCATTGTGGTCAGCCCGCATGAAAAGGCTGGCGGAGAACAAGGTTGTAATCAGCAGGGTGGCGCTGACTTCAGTACTGCCCCGGCTGATTACAACCAAGACGACCATCAGCCCGTTGGGTTCTGAGATTCTTGTAGAGATGTGTGTCGGTTGGTGGGTCCAACCTTGTAATGTGGTGGTCAGACCTCCACAGCTGCGGTGGTCTGACAGCCACCGCAAAGCTGGCGGCCCTAGGACTGCCAGCCTCGTAATTGGGCCTGTAGAAGAGTTAAGCCTAACAGATCCATGCACCACCCTGGCATCAGAATAAAGGTTTCAGAAAATGGCCCCTAAGAAAAATAAGCCCTCTTGCCAGACACATACAGTGCCTCAAAGCAACACTAACCGCTGGCTGTGCACTTTACAAATGACAATAACACAACTAAGATTCCCAATTTTGCGTTTTTTCAAATTTTTCAGACAATTACAGACAGAAGATCATCTATTTTCCTGCCTCACTGCTATCACTCATGAGTGTCAGGGAAATAGGTTAGAGGTCAGAGAGGTAATCACAACAAAAAAGTTCCTAATGAAGTGTACAAAATTACAGATGAACAAGTGTTTTGGCTGTTATACAACTCAGGTGTTTCCAGATGACTGTATTATAGAGTACATAACAAAAAACAGTTTTACATCCAAATATTAGTATACAATATACACACTGTAACTTAGGGCCTGATTTGGAGTATGGCGGTCCTGCAACTGCTGTTCCCACGATGTCAGTCCAACCGCTGCATCCTCAGTGGGCGGATGGTCAGATTTCGAGGATGGTGGTCAGACCACCACAAGACTGTCGCAACCACCAGGATCTCAGATCCTGATGTTGCGGCAATGCGGAAACCTGTGGTCAGTCACTGTGCTGATCACGATCGGCCTTTCCGCCAACATTTCATGGCAGGACCACCACCATGAAAAGGTCTGCGGAAAGGCAGAAAAGGGCCTCAAGGGGGGCCCTGCACTGCCCATGCCCATGTCATGGGCAATGCAGTGCACCCCCCATAAACACAGTTGGAATGTGCACTGTCTGCCATGGCAACAGTGTGCCTTCCAACTCTGCTGGCATTGGCCTCTGCTCTCTCTTAGAGCCAAGCCAATGTCGTAATCTGCATCTTAATTTTTACACGAAATACACATTTTAAAATGGATAAATACAGATAACATGACCAAAAATAAAAATGGACAAATACAGATGGTAATGCCAAAAAACTAATATAATAAAACCAAGAGGTTTACACACAACCTAGAAACTTTACCCAAGATTACTCTTTAATAGTGAGTATGCATGTGGATGTCACTGCAAGACATTTCCTCTTCGGTGATTGAAATGAAACTGCTGATGGTCAGTGAGGACTGTAAGTTTGTTGGATATAGTCCCTGAAGGGACACAACTCTGAACTTTTGATGTAGTAGAAAAAGTCATGTGTCTGAATTCAAGGCACTTTTGTAGCCCTGCTTCTCATTAGAATGAAGTAAGGCTGTGGAAGTAGCAGCATGATCACTACGAGTTTGCTCTGAGAGCTGATGAATACTAAGTACACTCCAAGCTGAGGTACTTCTCATGCACGAAATACTTCCAAGTTATCAGAGGTGTGAAACTTTGCACTGGGAAAGAACAGTGTAATGCCAGCATGGGATACTTGTATTTAGAATCAAAATACATTGGAATCATTCACATAGTCAGTGGTTTTCTATAAATCTGTCATAAATCTGGCCCTGGTGTTCAAATGTTATAGGGACATGAGGGAGCACCAGGTTTTTCATTACTGCTTAGGAGCATGCTATTTATATTATTGTACAGATGCCACTATCTGTGATCCTAATATTGCTTTGCTGGATGCTGTTAAGAGCACCTCTGAATGCCAATGGAGCCTTGCTGATGTCTTCACAGGAAAAAGCTGCAAGAATGACGTTATCAACTTAATTAAAGGCATCTCTTTGTGACAGCTCAGGAACTTTTGCTGACCAGCACTTGTCAACCAGTTTGATCTTTGAATCTAGGCTTCCCCCACCTTCCGAAAGAAACTCAGCTACTTTCTCCTATATCATTGCAACGGTTGTGCATAGTGAGGTTACTGAGAGCCCAGCTAACATTTTTGTCATTTTTCTTTACATCAGATCTGTGCTTTAAATGGACTGGTACTGTCCGGTTCTGAGAGCCTGCACTTCTTCAATTTGACAGGGGGAGTACTGTATTTCGTAGCACTGCTGCAATACTTTTAAGGAGTCAGTACCAGCACTTCTCAGGAGCAATCAGGTACTCTAATTAGTGAGCACTTGCACTTCTATATTTCCATTGGATGCACTTAAGAGGATATGGCCACCAATACGAACAGGCACAAGTTATTAGACACATAATTTATAGCCTCACATTATTGGCTACAGACAGTTTGACCTTTCATGCATGTAGCAGCTAGTCTGTGCTTTGAAAGGCTTGGAGAGGAGGGGCCTGGCATGTTACCCACTTTGCCATGGCCCTTTCTAAAGAGCCAGCAGCAATCTTCAAGTTTCATTTATAGCAGATGACCTCCATATAAACAAACCTTGGCAGATAAACGTCAAAAGCCGTAACACAACAGACCTTAGAGCCTTAGAGCATTACGAGTAGCTCAGCGACTGATCACTGATATATTAATGAACCAACAAATATCGAAAGACACAAATACCCAAAATTAAAAATCGAGAACAAAAATATTGACTCTACATACATAACTGTAAAAATCAAAAATATCGAGCACACAAATATTGTTGTCACAAACACTGATTTTTACATATATCAATAACAAAAACATCGGACACACAAATATTGTCACCTATAAATAAACATAGAACATGTTAAAAATGTCAATTGCCACTACTTCCACTACAAAAGTATTGTAAACATAACTAATAAATCCATAAACAATACACAAAAAACAATTTTAACATAATACAATTTCTTCACCTAAATCCTAAACTTATAATAAACATTAATAATTAAATAAAAATATACTACATACACAAAAAGCTAAACATTCACCCCAAAAAATCATACACCCAAAATACATACCATAGGAACACCAAAACATTAATATTAACTGTAAACATTTATTCACAAGCAAAAATATAAATTAAGATATATAAACAAATAAATGAATATGTAAGTAAAATAAACTATGTATTACAATGCAAAAAGAAAATACAAGTTAACTTTTATCAAACAAGGACTCAACTAATAAAAAAAATCAAATTATACTAAACCAACCAATAAAATAACACTGTACACAACACTAACTAATAAAGTCCTACAAACAAATAAAGAAATAATATAAAAGGCACACTACTTAAAAAAACAATACTCCAAAAACAACACACGCTGCACGAGGATTAAACTCTGCCAGATTCTCACAACAAATGATTGAACAAGAAAATATATATCTCTACAACTACATAATCAAGTAAGTAAAGCTTATATTTAAACTAGAAATGAACTGCTACCGAAGAAAACATATATAAATTAACAAATAAATAGTAAAACACTCAGGTGACTACCTAAAAAAAACAATAAAGCAACTTTCAAAATAACAAACTACCAGAAAATATCACCTGTAACAAAGCCCCAAAAACACATAATAAAGTAGGTATGCATAAATAATAAATTAAACTCACTCAAACAGTGACCAAAAATAAACCTAACTCTCTAAAACTCAACAAACAACAAAAGACCATTTTCATTGAGCTAACCTTTTTCCCTCTTTCAAAAGAAAAGCAAACCACTGCTCCACATTAATTGAGCTCATAGGAAAAGCTGCAAAACAGTGCACAACATCTCAACTAACCATGCAAGTAATTAAACAAAATAACAGTAACCTCATCTTTAAACATATTAATAACAAACATACAAAAGTTAAACTATAATATATATTTATACTATTTAAACTACAGATACACTGACAGAAGCTGACACGTTTATCACTTCACAAAAAATAAAGCAATTATTAAATCACATGGGCTACACCTAGAGCCAAGAAAATGCATCAAAAGGAACTGACAATGCGTCTCAGTATGACTAATTTAATCACTTTGGGACTCGTTTTAGGCCAATGAATCTTTTGACCCTGATTGAAGACACCTTAGGACGAGATAGCTAATCAGCATGTCAATCAATATGTCGATAATGTCATCAAAGTTCACAGTAATACGACAATTCAAATTAATCAAAGACATTTAATAAACTCGAAAACAACCATGACCTTTCAGTCATGAATAACCACACCAGTTTAGTAGAATTTTGTGAAGTTTATTCCCTATTGATTACAATTCTACTAGTAAGTTTATTAATCTCAAAACCAAGAAACACATTAGCATAGTAAGAATATGGCAACTATGATAAGATTTCATCAAAGGAAGAATCACGAATATTAGAACATAATACGGCGTCCACATAGGTTATCATTAGCAGAGTATTATCATCACGTTTGAATCTATGCTTTGTTGAATAGTCATTTGTCTATTTGCGTCAGTTTAGTGAATCCCTCTCCTAACCTCGAATTAGCATTGGCATGTTGGGCTTCATACAAAACAATTTAGTAAAACAAATTTGGAAAACATCTAGCTATGGTCTCTGTCAAAAGAAGCAGTTGGTACCTAGAAAGGAAAAGCAAACAGACAATTACAATATCATTGTCATATAGTTACCCTCAGTATTGGGTCAGCACTCAGGTTCAATCTTCGTCCTCAGGACATCGGTTGGTTCGCCATCAGGAATTCAGCAATCGGGTAAAAAAAGAAAAAGAAAGAAAAAAAAGGGGCACTTCCCTCATAAGGAGGTAAAGTAATATCGGGCAATATAAGGCAAGAATGGTTTTAAGAACCAAACAGCAAAGTCTCTATGCAGAGTAACAAAGTGTCTGGGTCATAGCAAAACGCGACAGCATCTCCCTCTCATCCATCTCCTATTCTCTCCTGTTCTGATTTACTTCCTGGTGTCAAGGGTTTTTATCCCATTTTTGTTGTACATTTCCCTAAAATTTGGTTGGATAAGGGGTTGCACCCCACTATCTCCCTCCAATAGTGTTCCTATTACTTCATCAAATTTGTCACCCCATAACAGTTCTCATGTATTTTATTGGTCCTTATGATTGACGTCTTTAGCGGGTGGAATGTCCGGTATGATTTCATACTCTCGTGGTCCTTTGCACATCTTCAGTCAGTGGCTCCATTGTTTGTACCGGTTCTGGCGACCTTGTACCTGCCAGTGGTCTACACTGTTGCATTCAGCTAAAATGTTTCTTCAAGCAAGTTGAATTTCATGAGAACGGATCTACTACAGTTAAATTCATCTCCTAGTTGGAAGAAAACAAGAGTTCATGTCCTTCAGCAAGTCAGCACACTGCACGTTAGAAAAACACATTTAATATGAAACCAGGCAGCTAGGCCTCGACTCATGCTAACTAAGGCCTAATGATTTATTAGCAAAACCTTAATGTATAACCTATTATTATTAGTTCAAAATCATCTCTTAATATAACATTTTATAATTATTAGTGAGTTTCATTAGTCCCCGAATATATTGGCGGCCACTCCCCGTGGGCACATTTCAAGTGCACGTTTTAGCAAAACATATTAATACATTTTCTATGCGATATTATTACACATTAGTTCATAAACATTTCATGTTAATATTGATTATATAAGTTACGCTCTCTCAGTCCCTCCTCTGATGACACTTGTCATCACACAAAACCTTTCCCTTCTCAACCTTTCATTTTTCTCATTATACGCATTTCAACATCATCCCCCCTGTGTGATTTTCCCCAAATTTCTTTAAACATTTTCTCCTTTTCTCTTTCTTAATTTCTTTTGTTTCGTTTTGCCAAATTTCTTTAAAAATTTTCATTAACTTTACATGATAACCATAATCCCAATAAACATATCAGGACAATCAATAGACCCCCTAATATTTTTGCAAGAACCCCGTTCCAAATACTACTAAACCAATTCCCTACTTTAGTAATTCCTTTCCCAACTCTTTCCCAAACTCCAGGTTCCTTCAGCTCTTTCAAATCTGCACTATCTCTTGTTAGGTTAGTAAGCATACCTCTAATCTTTTTGCTATTATCAGGAATGAATGCACAACAATGGCGCTCATTAAGCATCTTACAGACTCCGCCACTCTTTGCTAAAAGAATGTCTAAAGCAAGCCAGTTTTGAAGAGTCATAGCTCTTTCCGCAGCAAGTTCAGTATCCATCAGGAGTATTGCCCCTGTGAAATTTGTCAACATGTTATCCACAATAGTAGACAACTTTCAAATCTTTATGGAGTTTAGAATAACCCCTTCTGAAGGAATTATGGCTCCAAATATGTCACCAACGACAGCAGCCGCTATCTCTCTCTTTTGTCTAGCATGTTGTAAATCAGACATTTTAGGAATTTGCTTTAAGTCATCAACCTGGTAGATCTTTGGGAAAACTATTCCCAAATAACATGTCCCATACCATCCCTTTGGAAGACTGTAATAAGCATTAAGCCAACATATATAATAGATCCCAGGGATCGCTGGATCCTGTCCATTTAACATGAACGTCCATTTACTCTGAAACAAAAACACATGCATGCATTCACTCGTTCCCACAAATAAAGTGTCATGATCAGATTTTGGCCTATATATACAAAGCCTACCTACATGTAATGCATCTATAGCTAATTTACCCTGTGTCTTTATTGCAGTGTAAGCCTAATCATTTGCAAGCGTGCGTTTTTCTAATCCCTTTTCTAGCCTTTCCTTTAATGCCTTTCGTCTATCATCAGTGTGATCTAAGAAGCTCTTTTCTACAGGTGTTAGTAAGCAGGTTAGATTATTGCGGTGCGCATTAGCTGTCCCAAATGTCAGTGTTGGCTCAAAGAAACCCCTAACTAATTTTATGCTATGTTCTTTAGCTAATTTGTTTAGAAACTCAATCACAGGCACGAAGGAGAACACTACATCTAAGTTAGAGTAGAAGTATTGCACATGTTCCTGATCATAGAATCTTGTTAATAACAAACTACAACTTATCCCATATGTTAATGGCAGACTATGGTAAGTAACCCCTTCTTGTACTGATGAAGGAATCTTTGTGCACACATAACAATTCTTTGCACCCATTGTGTTAACATACTCATTCAGCAAGCGATAGAAGACATTAGTAGATAGTTCCCCAATTGGATTAGTTCCCTCATGCAAGTATTTTGCATCCTGCTCAAACTTCTCCCATGGTGTTAATGTAGCGGTCTCAGGATTTGAAGCATTTTTAGTCCCTTTCTTATCCACCAATGGCATTCCCACAATCACACCTGTAATTATTATTGCACATACAATAGCTAAAACAGCACTCAACCAACCACACATCCTACCCTTATTACTAATACCCCTAGAGTAATTCATGATCTGTAAAGAATCAGATAGCAGAATAATACAAAGCAAACAATCAACTTGAGGATGATATAAACGTTTTTGTTTTTTTTCTATGCAAAAGTCTCTGTCTCTGCGAGTATTTGCAGCGTTTCACTCACTCCAGGACCCCTTTGTCAAATCAGGTTAACAGCTTGTCCTAATTGGTTTTTCAAAAGTCAAATCAGGTTATTAGTGTCACATCCGGTAATTTATCAGTCTCTTTTCTCAGCTTTCAATTTTAATTTCAATTTAACACAGTCTCTTTCTAGAGTTGAATTCAGGTGCCGTAATATTGACCTGGTACCTCACGATCAAAACAGAACGCCAAGAATTCTTGTTACCATTCAGCTGATGTTGCATACGCCCATTCAGGACCTGCGTACCTTCTGTTTGCAACTCTCTTTCTTTTCACTTTACGTTCACTTTGCAACTCTCCTTCACTGAGATCCTCTTGTCTGGTTGTGTCAACTTCTTCCTCTATTGTTTCGCTAGAGACCAATTTCTCTCTTGCAGCTTGTGGCTTTGGCCAGTTATCTCCTTTATGTGTTTTCTTCCTGCTTGGCCTTTCAGAATGTTGAACAGCACCCTCCTCTTGTGCTATGGTGTTTTCTCTTGATGGCCCTGCAAGTGGCTCAGGAGGAGTCAGAACACCTCGACTTCCTTCCGCCTCACTCCCTTCACCTTCAAGGTCTGTTATGGGCTCAACTTCAAACCTGTATCCGTCTGCTTCTGGGAGAACCTCTTTTTGCATCGGTTCCCCTGTTACCTCAGCTGAGATAGGCTCACTGTCACCCCTATGGAACTCGCTTTGAGTGACTAAGCCATCCTCAGAGGGCTCTCCTTCAGTCCCAGTTCCCCTTTGAATACTCTCCGGCCCTGAGACTTCCTTCTCTGTAGCTGTTGTTTTGGACACTTCAAGTTCCTCATCAGTTGGACACGTCACCTTCTTTGTGTGACTGGCATGTATCCAATTTGGAAGGCCTGCACTTCACAGCAGTAGTTGTTGTCAGTATTACTTGAAATGGCCCCTTCCAACGTGGCTCCAAACACGACTTCCTCACGTGTTTCTTGACAACCACCCAGTCACCGGCTTTCAGGGTGTGACCTGGATCGCTTATCGGTGGCAATGTGGTACCCTCCACCTGGTGAGAAAAAAAGCGGACCACATCAGCCAGACCCTTGCAGTAGTCCAGCACCATATCATCTGTGATATTTACAAGAGCATTTGCAGGCACTGCGGGCAATCGCATAGCTCGACCCATTAGAATTTCGTGTGGAGATAGTCCTGTCTTCTTATCGGGTGTGTTTCTCATTGACATCAGTACTAGGGGTAATGCATCTGGCCACTTCAAATTGGTAGCTGCGCACATTTTTGCCATTCTCGACTTCAAGGTACCATTCATCTGCTCCACTAGTCCTGATGCTTCAGGGCGATAACTACAATGGAGCTTCTGCTCAATGTTTAATGCGGCACACAAGAGCTTAATCACCTCATTGTCGAAGTGTCTGCCCCTATCTGATTCTAAAGAGATCGGGAATCCGAAATGTGGTATTAACTCCCTAAGCAGCAGCTTTGCTACTGTGAGGCTGTCATTTCTACGTGTAGGGTAAGCTTCAATCCAATGACTGAAAATGCACACAATCACCAATACATACCTCAGTCCTCCACACACAGGCATTTCAATGAAGTCCATCTGCATCCTGCTAAATGGACCACCAGCTCTGCCAACGTGGCTCATATTCACCACAGTCCCTTTCCCTCTATTCATCTGTTGACAGATGATGCACCTGTGACAGATAACCTCTGCAGCTTGTCTGAATTTTGGATTGAACCAATCGATTTTGAACAACCTGATCATTGCGTCTCTTCCTACATGGGCTTGGCCATGATAAAACCTCGCAAACTGTGACAGAAGACTGTTTGGCAAAACCATTTTCCCCTCCCCTGAGACCCATAAGTCAACAGCTCTCTGTGCACATTGCATTCTCTGCCAGGAGCGCTTCTCCTCTTTGCTGGCACGTCCCTGCAGTGATTTTAGCTCATCTAATGTGTCAACCACTCTTAATGCAAAGTTTAAGCATGTTTAATTTTCAGTTTCAGGTAACAATTCCCACTGATCTTGAAACGATATACAGTTCAATGCGCAAAACCTGGCGACTTGATCTGCATATCCATTTCCCATTCACAAAGTCTTGTGACTTAACATGAGCATTGCATTTCACCACAGCAATTTCAAGATGTACCTCAATTGCATGCAACAAATCCTTAATCTTTTCGCCATTTTTCACTGGTGAACCAGAAGAGGTCATGAAACCCCTTTGTGACCATAACTGGCCAAAGTCATGTATAATTCCGAATCCGTATCTGCTGTCAGTATAGATAGTGACTTTCAGATTTTCAGCTGCGTGGCATGCCTTAGTAAGGGCAATTAATTCAGCCACTTGAGCAGAGTACACCCTTTCGAGCCAGGAAGCTTCTAAAATACCGGTGATTGTACACACGGCATATTCAGCTCTCAGTACTCCTACTGAGTCTCTCAAGCATGAACCATCAACAAACATAATGTAGTCATTTTCTTCCAATTGGGTATCTTTAATGTCAGGTCTTGGTTTGGTGCATAGTTCTGTTACCTCAAGACAATCATGTTCTACTTCCTCAGCATCATCAATGTCTGCATTATCAATAGGAAGTAAAGTTGCCGGGTTCAATACAGTACATCTCTTGAGGGACACATTCGGAGACCCCAGTATAATGGTCTCGTACTTTGCAAGGCGGGCATTTGTCATGTGCTGCGTCTTAGTTCGAGTTAACAGGATTTCCACTCAATGGGGGACCATTACTGTTAAAGGATGCCCCATCGCTATTCCTTCACACTGTGTGAGGCTTTGACCAACTGCTGCAACTGCACGCAAACAACCCGGTAAGGCTCCTGCGATTGGGTCCAAAGTAGCTGAAAAATATGCTACTGGGAGGTTCGCACCTCCATGGACCTGTGTCAGGACAGACAAAGAACAAGCATCACGTTCATGACAAAACAGTATGAAAGGCTTCGTGTAATCAGGCATACCTAAAGCTGGTGCCCTGCACATGCTTTCCCTCAATTCCATGAATGCCTCCATCTCTTTCTCGGACATGATTATGGTACCCGGGTCATCCTGAACTTCCTTAACTGTCAGTTTCACCAACGGTATAGAGATAATCGAGAAATTGGGAATCCACTGATGACAGTAGCCCACCATTCCGTAAAACATTCTGACATCTCTCTTAGTTGTCGGGGGATTCATCTGCAGTATGGCTGTCGCTCGTTCTTTGGATTTTTTCTTGACCCTTTCTCAATCAATCCCAAATGGTTCAATAAGGCAATTGTGTCATACCTGCAGTCATCTTTTATTCTGGATGCAATTAGCAAATCATCAATGTACTGTACTAGAGTCGAACTGAAAGGCAGTTCTAATGACTCCAAATCCTTCTTCAATATCTGATTGAAGATGGAAGGTGACTCAGAAAACCCTTGAGGAATTCTGCACCAACTGTACACCTTATCCAGGAATTTGAAACTGAAGAGAAATTGGCTATTCTCATGAAGAGGCACCGAAAAGAATGCTTGAGACAGGTTCCCAACTGTGAACCACTCTGCATCACACGGAACCTGAAACATGATCACAGCTGGATTTGGCACTATGGGGCAACAGATCAAACATGTTGACCACACTATGTTAGGATTAGGTACACTACCTTTTCTTTTTTCATGGAGTACAGTGGGACATTATTCCCCATACTAACTCCACTTGTTTTCCTTTTTTAATCTTGGCCTGAACCTTTTTCTGAGTTATTAAATTGTGATGCCCAAGGCTCAGAGTCAATTTTAATCTGTTGTCTCTCCTTCTTTGTCTATTGTCAGTACTTTTTGCAGAACTTATCATTTCTGCTGTATTAATTTCGGTTGAGGGCCACCACCTTGTGTGGGGTGGTCCGACAGACATTGCAGTACCGGTCTGACGAGGAGATAGCCCAATGATGATGCTTAGCATCTTAGTGGATGCTTGAGGGCTCTCCTGACAATACTGACACTCCCCCCCCCGCATGTGCATACATTGGAACAGTGTACTTTTTCTATTTTCATATCTAGGTTTTGGGAGACCGTACACTGGACCACAATTCTCCCAGTCCCCCTTTTTGTTTTGATAGTCTTTGTCGTATGGCCATTAAATCCCAAATTGCTAATGCCTCATACTGAGCTGGTCTCGGAGGTGGTTTTTGCACACTTAACATCATTCGCAAGTTCTCCAAAATTCTTGTATTAAACGTTCCGTACTCTGGAAATGCTAAACATCCCTCTTTCTCTGTTAATTTGCGCCACTGTTTCATCCAAAGACATGGCGCGACTCCCTTTTCCTCCATTACAATATAAGCTGGAGTACCCTCAGGCGGTGTAGGCTCCCCTTCACTTGCCATAATAAATGTATCTCCCTTCCAAGCACTCTTTAGAGCCTTGAAAAACTTAATTTTTTTGCGTCTTTTATTTTGTTTAGAATCTGATCAGAAAGTGACTTTAATTCCCAGAACATTCTTCAACCACCTTTCTCAACCTATTGCCTCTCACGGACGGTTGCCAATCCATGCACGACCCCTCTCAGCAACTGACCTATCCCAGCGCAGCACCACTGATGTCACGCTCACACACACTGCAGCTGACAAAGTCTTGCGGCTTGTCCTCCTCACACAAAACGAATGCAATATATTGCGAGCACCTTTCACAACAAAACCCAAATTTGCCGGTTTACTACAGGAAGGGTAACACAATCGCTTCAGAACTTTACAGAGATTTCACTTGAAGCCTCGGCCGCTACTCTCTCCTTCTCAGCTATCGCACTCGCAAGCAGAATTCGACCCGCAAATCCTACTCTCGACTTGTCAATGGTTCGTTCTAGTGCACTTTTGAACTTACCAAATCTCCATCGAAGGTTTCACTCAAGCAATTTGACTCAAACTCGACTTGTCAACCACGCCTGATTGACCTATTAAACTGCACAAATTACAACATAAACCCAAGTGTCTCCTACACATGTAAATATACTCCGGAGTCTTAGACCACGACGGGTCCGTACATCACCAACAACCACGTGGATAATTTTTTAGCACAAAGCGCCACACTCGCATGAAGTTCGCCGACTTCCCTACTCTCATATTGCGGAGTACGCCCACTCCTACTAAAACAACATTACATGGCCTAAATCCACACAAACTTCACAAAACACCTGAAATATGCATAAGCTGAGCAAGCGCAAATTCTACACCACACATGCTAAAACGCCAAGAACATACCCAACTCACTTAGGCGAGCTCCGAGATTCCGGGAAAGTCCTGGGGAATTTAGAAACACATCATACCTCCGATTTGCATTATCTCGAAAAAAAACTATTTAAACAATAGACCTCCGTCCTAGGGCCCCAAAGGGTCTAAACCGTCGCTCTGCTACCAGAACTGACAACGCGTCCCAGTATGACTAATTTACTCACTTTGGGACTCGTTTTAGGCCAATGAATCTTCTGACCCTGATTGAAGACACCTTAGGATGAGATAGCTAATCAGCATGTCAATCAATATGTCGATAATGTCATCAAAGTTCACAGAAATACGACAATTCAAATTAATCAAAGACATTTAATAAACTCGAAAACAACCATGACCTTTCAGTCATGAATAACTACACCAGTTTAGTAGAATTGTGTGAAGTTTATTCCCTATTGATTACAATTCTACTAGTAAGTTTATTAATCTCAAAACCAAGAAACACATTAGCATAGTAACAATATGGCAACTCTGATAAGATTTCATCAAAGCAAGAATCACGAATATTAGAACATAACACGGCGTCAACATAGGTTATCATTAGCAGAGTATTATCATCACGTTTATTCAACAAAGCATTGATCCAGTCATTTGTCTATTTGCGTCAGTTTAGTGAATCCCTCTCCTAACCTCGAATTAGCATTGGCATGTTGGGCTTCATGCAAAACAATTTAGTAACACCAATTTAGAAAACATCTAGCTATGGTCTCTGTCAAAAGAAGCAGTTCGTACCTAGAAAGGAAAACCAAACAGACAATTACAATATCATTGTCATATAGTTACCCTCAGTATTGGGTCAGCACTCAGGTTCAGTCTTCGTCCTCAGGACATCGGTTGCTTCGCCATCAGGAATTCAGCAATCGGTTAAAAAAGAAAAAAAAAAAAATGGGGCACTTCCCTCATAAGGAGGTAAAGTATAATCGGGCAATATAAGGCAAGAATGGTTTTAAGAACCAAACAGCAAAGTCTCTATGCAGAGTAACAAAGTGTCTGGGTCATAGCAAAACGTGACAGCATCTCCCTCTTATTTATCTCCTATTCTCTCCTGTTCTGATTTACTTCCTGGTGTCAAGGGTTTTTATCCCATTTTTGTTGTACATTTCCCTAAAATTTGGTTGGATAAGGGGTTGCACTCCACTATCTCCCTCCAATAGAGTTCTGATTACTTCATCAAATTTGTCACCCCATAACAGTTCTCACGTATTTTATTGGTCCTTATGATTGACGTCTTTAGCGGGTGGAATGTCTGGTATGATTTCATTCTCTCGTGGTCCTTTGCACATCTTCGGTCAGTGGCTCCATTGTTTGTACCAGTTCTGGCGACCTTGTACCTGCCAGTGGTCTACACTGTTGCATTCAGCTAAAATGTTTCTTCAAGCAAGTTGAATTTCATGAGAACGGATCTACTACAGTTACATTCATCTCCTAGTTGGAAGAAAACAAGAGTTCATGTCCTTCAGCAAGTCAGCACACTGCACGTTAGAAAAACACATTTAATATGAAACCAGGCAGCTAGGCCTCGACTCATGCTAACTAAGGCCTAATGATTTATTAGCAAAACCTTAACGTATAACCTATTATTATTAGTTCAAAATCATCTCTTAATATAACATTTTATAATTATTAGTCAGTTTCATTAGTCCCGGTATATATTGACGGCCACTCCCCGTGGGCAGATTTCAAGCGCACGTTTTAGCAAAACATACTAATACATTTTCTATGCGATATTATTACACATTAGTTCATAAACATTTCATGTTAATATTGATTATATAAGTTACGCTCTCTCAAAACCATAAACTGAGAATGTAATAAATGGTATTCTAATGTATGCTATGAAAGGGCAACTACAAAAGATAATGCTGTAATTAATGTAAAAGAACACAACCACCCTCCAAATGTGACGTATGGCAGACAGTGTGCATTCTGAGGATGCTGTGTGTGACAGCATTGGCCTCAGCTCCCTGTTTCCACTGGCCTGACTGTCGCAACCGTCATAATACGATGTTTCCACCAGTCAGCCAGGTGAAAACATTGTAATACGATGGTGGTGAGGCTGCCAGCTTGACGGCCGCCTCACCACTGCCGTATTGGGGTTTTGGCGACTCAACTGCCTAACTCATAATCAGGCCCTAACCCTCACCTTACCCCTCCACACTTTCCATGAAAGGTTAGAGGTAGATTGTATCTGATTTGTAATTATTTAATGTGAATGAGATTGCCTTTACTCAACAAAAAATACGTTTGTAGCTGGGTGGCGAGGCTCGGGTGTCCAAAAACGCAGGCCTGAAGCTCCTACAATTTACATCCTACATACTTGATCAAGGGGCAATTGCATAAATTGTTTCCCACTGTCTCACACAGTTGCCCTAGATGAAACTCAGACCATGTTGACTTTTTCCACATGACTTGGCATTGCTTTGTGCTACATTCCTATTGGACCAAGGTTTGCACATACATTATCGATGCCATTGGCATACATCACATTAACACACCAAATACCACCAAAGGCATGAATGCTAGGATTGATGCTGGGTCCCCAGATGGACACAGAAGGATCCAGGTTTGTCGGCCTGGCACATGCACAATGGACAATAGTGCTGAATTGGAAGGCAATCGCCTCTCCATCCATTGCTACATGGAAGCTCAAACTTAGAGGCTGGACATTGGTCAAGGACAAAGTGATCCGACAGTTGTGAATCAGGGGAGGCAAAGCCTCACAGATCACATGATGGGCAACTATATTATTGGCTCTGAAACCGACCAGGGACTGATCTCCGGCCATTATAAAATGGGATACGCCTTACACCATTACACAACATGATAGCAGTGACATATTTTCGACAGTCATCATTCCGATGGCATCCACACTGCCCCATTCACTCGAACTTCCCCTGTGAGTACCACATTCCCCTTGTGATCCTACTGGATGACACAGGGAGCCGCCCTTCCCCCAAATGATGGCAAAGCACATGCCTCAGTGAGGTTCCTATGCACATCACACCTAAATTCATCCATGTGGGAGATCATCCTAACTGCACTGTAGTTAGTGTTTTACACCTTTCTAAGAATTGGCCTGCCCACATCATCCTGTTGTGTAATAACCAAAACTATATCTTTGCAATTGTGTTATAAATGGAAAAGTTTCAATCAAGAGCTATTAAAAATAGCTTTGTAGAGGATTGGAACTATCATTGATAAGCATCACTCTGCCACACTTAGGCCCATATTTATACATTTTTAGCGCTGCATTTGCGTCATGTTTTGAGGCAAAAGCGGCGCAAAATTACAAAATACAATTGTATTTTGTAAGTTTGCACCGCTTTTGCGTCAAAAAGCAGCACACATGCGGCACTAAAAAAGTATAAATATGGGCCTTAGTGAGAGCACTCACTGTAGGTGGATATTGCATTTACTTGTCTGTTTGTCACATATACTCTATAAATGGGTGTGGATCATTAAAAAGAATTAGGTGAAGAACTCTAAGGCACCCATGAGTATTTTTAAGAAATAACTAAATATTGACAAATTAGATATCACTACCAACATTTAGTTTGCAAAATGTGTTGGTTTGTCCAGGCCAAACTATCCGTGTTACTAACTTATCAGATTGAAATGTGTGGCACGCCTGAGTAACAGCTTGAAATCATACGTCTGTAAAGTCACTCTGCAAAACCTTACATATATGTTGGTTAGAACCCACATTTCGTAGAATTCCGCAGCAATGCTTTTCCTGGATTCTCATAAATAGCTCACATCATGACATAAATAGTAGAATTGTTTTGCATGCACTTTTCATTGCATTACCTGATAATTTGTATTGTATCTGAAAAGAAAATTAGTGTATGTAGTCTACAACATGCATCAGTTGTTCCATTGCAAGAACCTGCCACTGTTGTTGATGTCGTTGTATTGTGCCTAGAGTGACTTCATTCCTCCGTCTGTCAGCAATGGTAATTTTTAACATACCTCGCAAATGTACGAGCAGGACTGTCATTTCATTACAAAGAACTTGCCTTTATATCTTTCATAAATTCATATAATTTATTATTGAATAAGTCAATACATCTTCTATTGTACAAAACACCTCCTTTCTAATGATATTAAAGATACCCCCCTCCAATATACATCGAATTTCATGACTCTTAGCTTTTCCTTCATCGAAGATTTTAAGCGCCTTTGAACACTTTCGCGAGTTTGACTGTCTTGTCATACCTGTTGAGTATCACCTTATTGGTTTCTTCTATAAGCTGTTCATACCAAGAGATCTTAGATCAGATGACCGAAAGTATCTGCCATATGAGACCTCTGGTGCAGGCATAATCCTGACAGCTGAGCATACTTCTACTTCTCAGGTACTCAGAATGTGTTTTCTGCACTATTTTATATTTTTGCCCTAGCAGGAGAGGTAACGGTAATTCACTCTGCTGAGTACATAGCTAGGGGGATATCAGATCACTCACCACACATGATTAGGATAGGAAATGAGCCCCAAAGGGCCGGCATGGGATGGAGGTTAAATGCCTGGGAACAGTGAGACCCAGGTCCGAAAAGATCTGAGAGTTGACACAGAAATATACTTTGAAGAGAATAAAGTCTCAGTAAGCTCAGCAGAGGTCCTGTGGGAAACATACAAAACTGTGCTAAAAAATTGGGCGCTAAAATTGTTTGCGCACAAACAAACAAAAGAAAAGCGAGAAATGGAGGATATGAAATATAGCAGTCCTGCCGAAGAAGACCATACCCTAGCAGATAGGGAATTGAGGAACGAAATCTTAGAGACACAAGACAAACTTTATGATGCAGGGGATAAGGCTGGAAGGATACTAGCCTGGCTGCTGTGCCAAGAGATGGAGTTTTGATGGGTCCACAACATTGTGGACTTGGCAGGTACTGTTCACACCACTGACACGGGGATAGGCCAGACATTCACCAGCTACTATGGGGCCTTTTATGAAGCACTTCCACTGGCTGAAGCTTTGCAAATAGAGTCCTACCTGGTGGCAATGTACATGCCAAGTCTTCTGCCAGATGCCGTAAGGAATTAGAGGAAGACATCTCCCTTTCCGAGATTCAATTAGGCATTGCTAGACTAACGGGATACAGGCTGAATTTTTCAAAATTAATTCTTCACTCTTAGCCCCACATTTGCTGAAACTTTATGAAGGGGTCAAGCATGAGGGGAGTCTCCCCAATGGACCTACGACCGGCCATAATAGTGGTTATACACAAACCAGGGAAACTGACCCTGCTGTTCCTATCGCCTAATCTCGCTCTTAGACATAGAAACTAAAATACTAGCAATGATATTGGTCGCAAGATTGGTAAAGATTAGCATCCCTTTGATCCATCAAGACCAATCCGAATTTATGCAACAACGGTCGACAAGACTCAATTTAAGTAGATTGTACAACTGGCTGTAGACAGTCCGAAATCAAAAAGATCTGCATGTCATTCTTACATTAGATGCTGAAAAATCATTTGATGCTGTCCACTGGCCCTTCTTATTTCAGGTGCTCACTAAATACAGATTTGGCCCCGAATTCCACAAATGGATTGAACAGCTGCATAGAAACCCCCACAGCTGCGGTCAGGGTAAATGGTGTCCAGTCATCTGAATTTGCGATAGAACGGGGCACAAGACAAGACTGCCTGCTATCCCTTCTCCTGTTTGTCCTGATCCTAGAGCCACTGGCATGCATGATTTGAACCCACCCGGTACTCAGGGGTTTTCGAGTAGAGGAGACTTTGGAAGGAGATGAGAGGTTTTCACTGTATGCCGAATGAAGTCCTTTTCTATGTCACCCGTCCCGAAGAGACCATCCCGGCGATATTACAAGTGTTTAATGAATCCGGGGCCTACTTGAGATTAAATATAAATTGGGATGTCAGGTCTATAGCCAACTGGAGAGGAAATAGAACTAAGCAATCTACCCCAACGTATATTTATAACTAGGGATGGGTTTAATACCTAGGCATCTTTGTCACTTTAGACAAAGAACGGGACCTAGACCACAATCTCTGTCAAGTAAGAGCAGAGTTCCAGACAGACGTGAGGGGGTGGGGATAACTGCTGCTAACATTGATGGGCCCAGCGGCAACGTTCGAGACGATCGTCCTGCAAAAATTCCTCTACATACGCCAAAATAACTATTCCCTTGTCCCAGATGAATATTTCATAAAAATCAATGGTTCTGGGGAGGCAAGGGGGGTGACATCTCAGAATACCACTGCAGACCTTGCAAAGAAATCAATATAATGGTGGACTGGCCCTCCCAGACATCAGGGCGTTTTGGGCAGGCCATTTGATAATTATTAATGAATGGGGATATGCACCTGCAGAACACCTTAAATTCCAGACAAAGTCCTACCTTCACTACTTATAAGGAGGTCGGAGCTGAAAGAAGTTATTAGGTGCGGCCCATCCTTTAGGGCGGAGGGGCCACATCCCCCACCTTTTGCCCCTCAGGAAGAGTGTCTGTCAGGCTGAACAAAGGTCAGCCTGACAGACACTCTTCATGTTCAGGTAAGGCAGCCAAAAGCAGACATGCGCGATTTGCGCAGACTCCTGGTTGCCCGAGCTGAACTTTGCTGGGCTGAGGAGGTCACAGCTCCTATGGGCGTGACCTTCTCGGCTCAGCAAAGGTGCCTTGAGGACCTTCCCTGGGGCTTCGAGGAAAGCGTCACCCATTGACTTCGACCTGGGCGCTTCAGGTTCAAGCCCTGAAGCGCCCAGGGCGAGTGTCAATCAGTGACCCTTCGTCACAGAGTGGGGTGGGGTCAGCAGTCTCACTGACCCCATCCCACTCTGTGACTAGGCTGGGACTGCTGCCTTCCCTCATTGGCTGACCAAAGGTCAGCCAATGAGGGAAGGCAGCAGCCCCAACCCTCCTGGGACCTCTAAAGCTGAAGATAACTGTGTGTGTGTGATCTTTTAAAAGGAATGTTTGGTGCGTGTGTGCATGTTTGAATGTTATGAGTGTTGTTAATGGATGTGCGTGCGTGTGTTTAAAAGAATGAGAGTGTGTGTGCTTCCCACCCGCCCCCCTCCCTCCTAAAGCTGCTGGCCACCACTGGAAGTTATTGCCAGCAACACAAGTGACAATTGGAGCCTGGATTAGAACCTGTAAACACTTTGACTGGGTGATGAGGAATACCAGGGAGAGCCCACTGTGGATAGGACAGAGATTTAAGGAACTAGGAAAACTAAAATGCTTTATGTCCTGGGATCTTATAGGAATATCTAAATTAAGAGACCTTTTTGAGAATGTAGAACTAATCCCTTTTTCCTACCACCAGTGAGACTATCATCTCCACCCAACACAGTATTACAAGTATTTGTAGTTGAGCCATGCATGGCAGGCAGAGGGATTAGACAAGACAGATGTACCGGACTACGCCCACTTGGAAGGCAGGCTACTCCAGGGGGAAATATTGGAAAAGGCTGTGTCGCACACGTGTAGGACCATAAATAATAATATACCAAATAATCTGCAGAACCTAAAAGAGACATGCGGAAGAGAGATGAGTTATCGAGATGATACTGATTGGGAGGCAGCTCTGATGCATCCAAAAGAGGTAAAAACAAGGCCAAGACTCCCACAATTCAAAATTCTGCATAGAATTTATTATGATCAAGTTAGACTACTTAAATGTGGGAGATCTGAGTTGTCAAACTGCCTGAGAGCACGTGAAGGTACATTCCTGCACATACTTTGGGACTGCCTTAGTATCCATCAATATTGGGGGCAAATAATAAATGAGGTAGGTAATATATTTAGTATATAATTACCGGCAGACCCCAATTGTGGGCTCTTAGGTATCCCCACAGGCATAGACATCCCTAGAGTGCAGCTGCTTTTCTTCAATCTGGGCCCGGTAGTTGCAGAAAGAGATACTGCCCACAGATGGGGTGCACCTGAACCACCAA
The DNA here is from genome assembly GCF_031143425.1 of Pleurodeles waltl. NCBI lineage: Eukaryota > Metazoa > Chordata > Amphibia > Caudata > Salamandridae > Pleurodeles > Pleurodeles waltl. Next base: position 610,287,363 of record NC_090446.1, on the reverse strand, counting down.
ATTTGGAAGAATGGAAGAGAGGGATGGATTTATACGCGGCAACTGAAAAAGTTACATACAAAGCTAGAGGCTGTCCGAAGAATTATGATCAGATCTGGGGCCCAAGGCTCAAATACTATGATTTACATGTGAGGGATGACTATGGACTGCTCATGCCGGAATTATTACTGTGGGTCCCAGTGTACCTCTGTATATGAAACAACGTATTTGGAGGAAAGTAACCTTCCCGGGGGGATAATGGGCTGTACTATGGGATTAAATGTAATTCATGTTGATTTCCAACTCAATGCAAATGTTTGTTACCTGTTTAAAATCAAATAAAAATAATTTAAAAAGCATCTGCTAGCCACATATCTGATTTCCATTTCTACCAATGATTCCCAATGAGGCTCATGTATGGTTGATCTACATATTGTAATCATTTAGTATGTTGTCTACATTGGGTATCGATCACTATGCTAATGTGCCTTATCCCACTAGCCATTCAAAAAGAGTTTGGTCCCAGTTTAATTTGAAAATGTCCCAGTCTGCCCAACATTTATATTCCAAACTAAGGGCCTGATTATGAGTTTAGTGCAAAAGGTACTGCCGGAAATGGCATTGGATTCCCTGGGCTGGCAAATTGGTGGTCCGCCCACTAAATTACAATGTTGTTGGGTTGCTGAATGAGAGAACTCCGCCACTCATTCGCCAACTGACTCGATGGCAGCATGGGGAACAGCAGCTGTCAGAGGGTACAGACAAGTGTGGGGGGGAGACCGTCCTCTTCAAGACAGTGGAATTGAAGGAAATGGGGTGCATACTCACCTGTTTCCTTCTCTGCCCTTTAGTCCCTGATAATAACCCCTTTGTCCAGGGTCCGCCTTCACAGCAGACTTGGCACATATAGCCCAGACTCCAGCAATGTAAAAGCACTGGTTGAAAGTATTTTTTCACATATGTCATGCATCAGCAAATATGAAAAATATTTTTTGAATTGCTGACTGTGTCCTGCGTCAGTCCCCCCGCCGTCTGCAACACCGCCACTGGGCCAGCAGTGACATCTAAATACGGCTGGCAAAAGACCACTGAGTCCACAGAGTACTTGGGACCGCTGCTACGGCAGAATGGTGGTGAGACCGCCAAACTCATAATCAGGCCCTTACTCATGAATTAATTGAAACTTTAACTTTACCTTCCTTCATTATATCTGCTATCGGCATGCACTTTTAAACCCTCCAATTTAAAAAAATCTGTGGATTTTAGGTCCAGCCTAAAGTATTGAAGAGTATAGAGAACACTGGTGAAAGAATGTGGCAACCTTCATTGCTCTCTTATTCAGTGGCATAACAAAGGCCCCCGCAGTCCCTGCGGTGCGGAGTGGCCCCTGAGCCTTAGGGGGACCACCTCAGCCTGAAAGCTCCTGAGTGAGTTCAGAGAAAGCCCCCTCCATGTACTTTGCAGGGGGACTCCATCATGTTTTGTTAAACCACTGCTCTAATTTATTAAGCAAGTATAAAAAGCTAAAAGTCTATAGTGCGTGTGAGGCACAAAAACTCTCATATCACCATCCCATGTACTGCTAATCCACCAGGGCCCCCTTTTTTCTACTTTTCTTCATGCCTACTTGCTGGCTAATTTTACAGTCTTACTTTGCAGTATTCAGACCACCTGTGCTTGGGTGAGCTCTAATATTTTTCAAGCAATTCATTTTCCTGGGCTCTAGATAAAATTGGTCATTTTATATTGCAACTTCAGATCTTTATCAGCAGATTCAAGTGAAACATCCCATGGCTAGTGTTGGTGGTGGCACGTTCTGGTTGGCTGAGGTGAGGCCCTACCCCCGTCAGGGGTCGGCGATTGCACTCACTGTATAACCTGTGCTCACCCTTGGGTAGCTTGGCATAGAGCAGTCAGCTTATTATACGGGCGATGTGCAAATCATTGGCACAGCACTACTACACAATAAATGCACTGAGCATCACAAAAGAGACTTCACATGTGGTGTATGTAAATAAAGTTTGTATTCAACACACACATTAATTAACACAACATGAACATCATGTAAATCTGGGCATAAATCACTTTTAGAAATATTGCTAGCAGCACTAGGCTGCACTGTGTTAAAATGACATTGGCAGTATGTATACATGATAAAAATAATACTTTCCCTCCCCGAACCCTCATGCTGTGCCAACATGCTGTCAGCAAGAGACCCACCATAGCAATTTTCCCAGTTCAATGTCACATGATTCTAGGGTGTGGCCTGGTTCACAACAATAGCAGCAATGTTTACATACAGAGAACAGCAGCAGTTTTAGATAGCTCCAATGTCTAGGCTGCATAGGTAAAACCCAATGTCAACCGTGATAATCCTCAGACCAAGAAACAATGTGTAGGCTACACCACCATGCAATGTAGTTCAATTACAGGCGGTCACTCCCACTCACTCGCTCCGCTATGCGGTGCCATGGATATTTGTCAGGCTAGTACAAAGCGCAATCGCTCACACTTGCTCCAAGCACCCTGATGTGGTGCACTGATATCCAGCAGGCTATTGGTCACTGCACTCGCAGATCCCCCCCTTTGGGTCCAAACATTCCTTCCCCCTCCAACCAGTTCCTGCTACCCCACCCCCTCAGGAGCTGGAGATGATAGCAACTTTCCCGTGGATACCAGGCCACTCGTGGACTGAATTACATTTATTCAGATTTCTGGGGCAAAGGTGTGGGGGGAGGGGGCAAACAGATAACAGCTGATCAGGCAATAGTCCACAAATGGACATCTGGCCATCACTCGGGGAGTTCACTCAGGAATCTCTGCACCGTGCCTTCTGGCACGGGCCCCGGTCTGCTAACCATGGGGGTGGGTCACTCTGGGACACACGCTATTCACAGAGGAATCCAGCTGAGCCAGCCACTCCACAATACAGATAGTTACCAAATCTGCACCTCCCGGTAGGAGCACAACATCTGGGGTGTGATGATGACTTGAGTCGCCCCAGACAGTTTTGGTTGCACATGAAGAGTTACCAAATCCACACCTTCCAGGAATGAGACACAACTTACGGTATGCGATGACAAGAGTCGCACCAGACAAGACCGGACACACATAGAAAGCTACCAATGCATACCTCCCTGGAATGAGGCACAAAGTCTGGTGCACGATGAATGAGCCACACCAGACAAATCTGGACACACATGAAAAGTTACCAATGCCCTATCTCCATGGAATGAGGCACAGTGTCTGGTGCGTGATGACTTGAGACACACCAGACAATTCCGGACACACACAAAAAATTACCAATGCCATACATCCATGGAATGAGAAACAATTTCTGGTGCATGATGATTTGAGTCACCCCAGACAAATCTGATCACACACGGAAAGTTACTAATGCCAGGCCTCTCCCTGGAATGAGTAACCATCTGGTGCGCAATGCCTTGAGTCACACTAGACAAATCCTATCACATACAGAATGTTACCAATACTGCACCATAAGGGACAATGTCCAGTGCGCGACAATTTGAGCTGCACCAGACAAATACAGTCACACACACACAGAGATGCAAGATAAGTGATGCTGCACGAGGTTGAATGTGACACTGTTCTGGGTATGCCCCCACCTCTAAGGGTCACAACCAGTGAATCGGACACCACAATGTGCATGCAGTCGGGTGTCGCACGAGAGAAATCTGGCATGGTCGACAAAGGGTATGCCACGTGGGGTCCCACTATCAGTGAATCAGCTCACTAACAACCACACACGTATGCGTGCCTTTGCCCCACAATGAAGGGCCACACTTCTTGAATACAGGCAGTACCTTGAAAGCTCTACAGCAGGAAATTCAGTCTCCAGGTGCAATATTTAGTTCCATGCTCGCACCGCTGCTGCCAGGTGACATCCAGCAGATGGTATAGGCACTTAAGAGGGCACCGCTCTCCATATGACACAGGTAGAAGGTGTATATTCCTTGCGGGAGGTCTTTGATGTCCCTAAGACCTCCACCAGAGAACAGGGGGCAAGTCAACAAGGCCTTGGAGAGCACACTTCAGAGTGCCAGAGAGCAGCAATCAGTTTGCACAGGCCAGGGACGATGCAGGAAGGGTTGGATGTCCCCCCCTAAGGCAGTAATTACTCCTTGTGCACAAAACATTCATCTGGCAGTATGCACCACGTTTCTGCAAGTGTATCTCTACTTTGCTGCAGCGGGGCACCAGTAGTTATACTGTAGTGTGTCTTTGAAGTTAGGGGATGTTCAGAGGGTTCCCCTTTGAACCACGGATGTCTCCCCTAAAATTCAGTCCTATCTGCCATGGAGCTGTGGAATGCAGATCTTAGGCTCTCATTATGACATTGGCGGTAAATCCCACTTACCGCCATGCTGACTGCCGCCAACATACTGCCACCGCGGATATCTGCTAACCATATTATGACACACACATACCAATCCATCACTATTCAGCCACACACACAAATCAGCCAGCCCAAGGTCAGTGATAAACTGGCGGTATCAAACCCCACATTGTTACGCCAACGGAACTACGCCCACAACATTATGACCCACTAATCACCTCGGCAGACATTCAATGGCGGTAAACCATTGGCGGTACATACCGCTGCGCTCAAAATACACACACAGAAACAAAACAACACCACATTGGCCAATTCAAACTACACACACATGACACCGATACATACACCACACCCACACACCCACACCACTATAAAACACACACCCACACTACCCACAACCCTTTACGAATACCAATAATTGCCAGCAGAGAGATACAGCAAGAGCACTCACACAACCAGAGCCACATACCACCATCACCTATACACCACCTGCGCATCTTACATCACACACCTCAACACATTACCCTACACATCCTCACCCACACCACTCACACTACACCCATGGCACCACAACGACACCCCAGATTCTCTGAGGAGGAGCTAAGGGTCATGGTGGAGGTAATCATCCGGGTAGAGCCACAGCTATTTGGATCACAGGTGCAGCAGATATCCATTGCTAGGAAGATGGCGCTATGGAGGAGAATCGTGGCCAGGGTCAATGCCGTGGGACAGCACCCCAGAAAAAGAGATGACATCAGGAAGAGGTGGAACGACCTATGGGGAAAGGTACGTTCCATTGCAACAAGACACCAGCGAGCAGTACAGAGTACTGGCAGTGGACCCCCACCTCCTCCCTCTCAACTAACAACATGGGAGGAGCAAGTCTTGACAATCATGCATCCTGAGTGCCTGGCAGGAGTAGCAGGAGGACTGGACTCTTGTAAGTCAACTCTCTATTACTATCACCCCCCATCTGCATGCCATCACATACCCCCACCCTTACCCTCACACCCATCACTCCACCACCTGCCACACCCCCCCTCATCACAACCCACTCATCCCAATGCCAAGCCCTGCATGCCATACCAATGCATGGACACCACTCACAGATCTGCATGGACACCTATCACTACAGCATGCACACTAAATGACAACCAGCAAGCCCACCAAATAACAACTCACACAAGGCAAAGCTGCCAGGGCAATAGCAACCATAGAGGGCAACCCACCCATGCACAATATGTCACACACAGAAACAATAACACTGCATTTACATCCCCACAAGTACCCCAGCCAATGTCGCCAGAGAAGAGGTGCCAGCAACATCCAGTCCCCCCACAGAGGAGGCCCACAGTGATGACAGCAGCTATGGTTGCCTGGATCTGGATAACCAACCTGGCCCATCAGAGACCTTCGGATAGTCAGTTACCCAGACACAGTCTCACACCACCACAGAGCCTCCCCCCTCAGGAAACACCACCACTGCACCCACCCAGCGGGCCCATATCTCTGTCCCCAAGACATGTCAATCAGCAGTGTGTCCACCACTACAGGGACCCCAGGGCACAGCACAAACCCAGGACAATCAGCGACCTGTGTTCAGTGGCAGTGGGCACACGGTTCAGGGGACAGAGGCACAGGACAACAGGGAAGCTGGGAGGACTGCTCTGCACCAGGGGGAGGACAGGCCCAGGGAATCGACTCTCCAGGAGGCCCTCACCGCGATCCTGGGATCATACCAACATTCCAAGGATACGGTGGGCCAGATCCTAGACAAGATGCAGGAGAACATGCAGCTGCTGGAGGGACAGTACCTGGGGATCAGGGAGGACTTGAAGTCCATTAACGCCACCCTGGTCTCCATTGCAGGGGTGCTGGCAGACATGGCCAACAGTATGAGGGAGGCAGTGGCACACCAGCGGGCCCTTGACACTAGCCAGACTACTGAACAGCCCTCCACCTCCGCTGCTGCTAGTGGCCAGGAGGCCACGCCACAGGACCAACAGGCCACCAGCACCCCTCCTCCTGCAGAAGGAGAACCACCCCACAAATGTTCCCTACAATCCAGGCAGAAGCCAGAGACTATTGCCAAGACCCCCACCAGGAAATAAGACTCTCCCGATTGTCACCCTTGTGTCCTACTCTGTCACTCTGTCCACCTTGAACTGCCATTGCTCCCCTTCCTATGTCCCCTTGGATATTGCACCTGTGCCACAAATAGACTGAACTCTAACCTGGACTTTCCTCCATCATCACCCCAGCCCATTGCACTTCCCCCTTTTCTTCAGAGCGCTGCAATAAACACACTTTGAAAAAATACAAGTATGGAGTATGTCAAATGATTTCAAAATGTATTCGTTTAACAAGGTTCAAAAATTGCAATTCAACTGTACAGTAATGTTTACATAGGAAAGACCTGTAGTTGGCTGCAGTGAACACACCAGGAGCAATAGTGGGGCATCAACATCTGCAAAAAGAGATGCCAAAAAGGAATTCAGAGCCTGCCAGTGACAATGTCACACATCAAACTGTCAATGAAATTTGAAATAACATTGTCTTACCTGTGTGTCATTGGAAGTATTGACGAATGACTGCACTTCTGTTGTCCTCATCCTCATCCTCTATCTCCTTATCTTCACTGTCAACAGGGTCCACTGCTGCCACACGGCCATCTCCAGCCTCCTCCTCCTGCAGAAAAGGCACATGGCGTCGCAAGGCAAGGTTGTGCAACATACAGCATGCCACAATGATCTGGCAGACCTTCTTGGGGGAATAGCACATCTCAGGGGGTATCTGTGTTTGAATTGTCCCCTCCTTTCTCTGCCGTGGTGCTCCCCTCACCCTCCATCCCACTGGTGCCCTCAGCGTCGGTGCACTCTGCCTCATGGGTCCTGTGGGATGCAGCTCCCTCCGTTGCCGGTGCCTTTGCTCCTCCTCCAGATGACGCTAATGCACATAAGGACAGGATGACAAAACAAGAAAGGGGGGGGACAAAGGATACACTGGGTCAATGGCAGCACCAACACCACTGTTGGCATACACAGCACCCTCACACACAGGGAACAGGCCTACGCACTATGCATTGCACCACCACTGATATTGCTAGCCACCAAGGCATGAGGAGGGGCACACACCGCCAAATGCAGAACACCTGGGACCCATGCAGCCCTGACCAGTAGTGGATGCTTACAAGCTAGAGAGGCAGGATTGTCCCTTCATAACCCTAGCCACCAGAGGATCTACACTGCTATGTCAGGCCTGGCCTAGGGGCACTCACTGACACACATCCACCACCCTGATACCAGCCCACCAGCCGTAAGTTGTAATGATAGCCACTGTACTCACCTCCTTGTGGCTGCTGTGATGCCCTCAAGCGCCCATCCAGCTCTGTATAGGCCATTGCCAGTATGCGGGCCATGAGAGGGGTCAGGGTTCGACAGGCACCCTTCCTCCTTGGAAGGGCATCCGCAGCTTTGCCTCCACCGTCTTCCGTGCCCAGCCTCTCAGGTCCTCACACTGTTTCCGACAGTGGTTGCTCCGCCTGCCATAGACCCCCAGGGTCTGCATGTCCTTGGCGATGGCACGCCATATACCTTTCTTTTGATGGGCGCTGACCTGCAGTGGCAATACACACAGGAAAGCACCATTAGTCAAATAGTCCAGCCTGTTACGCATATGGCCCACCATATCCGTTTCCATCACCATTGGCACACACATAGCCCAGCACACAGCGTGTGCACCGCAAAGAAGACATCCACCCCCCCTTACATCAAGGCCTTCAGACACACAACTCCATGCATTCATGCCACATGCATCATGCCCACAATGTACTCACCTGTTGGTCTGGAGGCCCATACAGCAGTCCGTACTGGGGTAAGACCCCATCCACCAATCTCTCCATCTCCTCTGAAGTGTAGGCTGGGACCCTTTCCTGGTCACACGGGCCATGGTTCTAGACACAGGTCACAGCAGCACGTGCAGTGTAGGTCCTCTCCTATGGAAGGTCAGGTAGCAAGTGAGGAATATGATAGAAAATGGCAGTCATGTCACTGCAGGCGTAGATCACCATTGGCCACTGTACCCCATAGGGGAGAATATTAACCAATAAGGAGTTGCACAGCAGTTTCCAACCTCCTCCCGCCACGGCATACAACGTCATCGGAATTACCTCACTTCCACCTGTCCCTCCTCACAGGACAGGCAGACGCCATTTCAGGGGGGGCAGCCCTATGGATTCGTGCTGCGTCACAGGAGAAATAGGCACTTACTGGACAATTCACACTGACCCATTGCAAGTTTACTGATTGAAAACTACTGTTGTGGCTCCAATGTTCAGTTTGTGACAGCCTCCTCACTCTTGTGTCCCTTAGATACCTACCGCTGCGGATGAATAGGAGATGGAGACATACCCCCATGTACAGACCCCTGGTGGACTTGGCAACACGGGAGGACAGGCACATTATCCTCACCTATAGACTTGACAGGGCCACAATCACAGATCTGTGTGCCCAATTGGAGCCTGATCTGATATCTGCTATCCGTCACCCCACTGGGATCCCCCCTCTTGTGCAAGTGCTATCTGTACTCCATTTCCTGGCACCTGGTTCTTTCCAAGTGACAGTGGGCTTGGCAGCAGGAATGTCACAGCCAATTTTTTCAATAGTGCTGACAAGAGTGTTGTCTGCCCTGATAAAACACATGTGCAGCTACATTGTTTTCCCCACAGGTTGAGGATTTGCCACAGTGAAGGCCGAGTTTTATGCAATGGGACATATCCCCAACATAATTGGGGAGACTGATGGTACACATATTGCATGTGTCCCCCCTGCCAGAATGAACAGGTGTTCAGGAATCCTAAGAGTGTCCACTCCATGAATGTTCAGATTGTGTGCTTGCCGGGCAGTACATCTCCCACATCAATGCTAAGTATCCTGGGTCTGTGCATGATGCCTTTGTCCTAAGGAATAGCAGCATTCCAAATGTGATGGGCCAACTACAGAGGCACATGGTGTGGCTAACAGGTGAGCCCTGGTTCCCACCCAGTGGATGTTGGTGTATGAGTATGGTGTGGGCCATATAGGATAGTGTGTGGCTAAATGTTGTCCCTCAATATTTGCAGGTGAGTCTGGTTACCGAAACCTATCATGGCTGCTGACCCCTGTGAGGAATGCCAGGACAAGGGCAGAAGAACGTTATAATGAGGCACATGGGCGAACCAGAAGGATCATTGAAAAGACCTCTGGCCTCCGGAAGGCCAGGTTCCGGTGCCTCCATCTAACAGGTGGATCCCTGTGCTACTCACTCAAGAAGGTCTGCCAGATAGTAGTGGCATGCTGCATGTTGCACAACCTGGCCCTCAGACGCCATGTCCCTTTTCTGCAGGAGGAGGAGACTGGAGATACCCGTGTGGCAGCAGTAGACCCTGTGGACAGTGAGGATGAGGAGGCAGAGGATGAGGACAACCGAACATCAGTTATACGACAATACTTACAATGATACAGAGGAAGGACAGTGTAACTTTACATTTCAATGACTTTGGTTTTAATCTGTGTGGCAATGGTATGCTGATATTTCCCACTTCTATGCCCACTTACTGTTCCCTCTGGCAATTCATTTTGCAGATGTTGGTGACTTGACATATACTGCTGGTGTGTTCACAACAGCCAGATACAGGTCATTTATCTATGCTCATTCTACGTACAGTTAATTTGCAATGTTTGTACCTGTTTCAAATAATACATATTTGATACACGTGACATACTCCAAATGGATTTTTTTCAAAGGGTGTTTATTGAAGGGCTAACATAAAGGGGGAAAGTGCAATGGGATGGGGTGATAATGGAGGAAAGTCCAGGGTATTGTTTCAGTCTGTTTGTAGCTCAGGTGTATTGTCCAAGGGGACATAGTAAGGGGAGCAATGGCAGTTCAAGGTGGACAGGGTGACTGAGTGGGACACAAGGGTGACAATCAGGAGAGTCTCATTCCCTGGCGGGGGTCTTGGCAAGTGTCTCTGGATTCTGTCTGGATCGCAGGGAACATTTGCGCGGTGGTTCACCTTCTGCAGGGGGAGGGGTGCTGGTGGCCTGTGAGTCCTGTGGATGGGCCTCCTGGCCACTAGCTGCAGTGGAAGTGGAAGGCTGTTCAGATGTCTGGCTAATGGGAAGGGCCCGCTGGTGTGAGACTGCCTCCCTCATAATGTTGGCCATGTCAGCCAGCACACCTGCTATGGAGAGCAGGGTTTTGTTAATGGCCTGCAAACCCTCCCTGATCCTCTGGTACTGTAGCTCTTGCAGCCACCTGTTTTCCTGCATGTTGTCCAGGATCTGGCCCCTCGTGTCCTGGGAATGTTGATCGGCTCCCAGGATCTCGGCGAGTGGCTCCTGGTGAGTCAGTTCCCTGTTGGCCTGTGCCTCTGTCCCCTGAACCGTGTGCCCACTGACCCCAGGTCCCTGATTGTCTTGTATGCGATGTGTGGCCTGGGGTCCCTGTCGAGGTAGGCACACTGCTAATTGTTGTGTCCTGGGGACAGAGGTGTGGGTATGCTGGGTGTGTGCTGTGGTGTTGGATCCTGATTGGGGGAAGCTCTGTGGTGGTGTTTGACAGGGCTTGGGTAACCGGCTGTCCAGTGGTCCCTGATGGGCCAGGTAGGCCATCCGGATCCTGAAGACCAGAGTTACTGTCATCACTGTGGGCCTCTTCGGTTGGGGGACTGGATACTGCTGGCACTTCCTCTCCAGTGACATTGGCTGGGGTACCTGTGGGGATGTAAATGATGTGTTATGGTTAATGTGTCTGACATATTGTACATCCGTTGCTTCCCTCTATGGTTGGATTTGCCCTGCCAGCTTTCACTTTTGTATGTATGGTGGGAATGTCAGTTCTCTATGGTGTGCATGCTTTAGTGATGAGTGTCCATGCCGGGCTGTGAGGGGTGTCCATGCTTTGGTACAGCATGCAGGGCTTGTCATTGGGATGAGTGAGATGTGAGGGTGGAGTGTGTGGGATGTAGTGGAGTGATGGGAGTGAGGGTGAGGGGGTGAGATGGCATGCAGGTATGGGGGTGATAATAGTAGAGAGTTGACTTACCAGAGTCCAGTCCTCCTCCAACTCCGGACAGGCCCTCAGGATGCAGTATTGCCAAAACTTGCTCCTCCCATGCTGTGAGTTGTGGGGGAGGAGGTGGGGGTCACCGCCAGTCCTCTGTATAGCGAGCTGGTGTCTTGCTGCTATGGAACGTACCTTCCCCCGTAGGTCGTTCCACGTCTTCCTGATGTCATCCCTAGTTCTTGGGTGCTGTCCCACGGCATTGACCCTGTCCACGATTCTCTGCCATAGATCCATCTTCCTAGCTATAGATATCTGCTGCACCTGTGCTCCCAATAGCTGTGGCTCTACCCTGACAATTTCATCCACCATTACCCTTAGCTCCTCCTCTGTGAAACGGGGTGTCTTTGTGGTGCCATGGGTGTAATGTGAAGTGTGTTGGTGAGGGTGTGTTGGGTAATGTGTTGGGGTGTGTTATGTGGAGTGTGTCAGTGGTGTATAGGTGTGAGTAGTGTGTGGCTCTAGTTGTGTCAGTGGTCTTAGTGTCTCTCTGTTGGAAATGAATTGTATTATTAAGGGGTTGTGGGTGGGTGTTTTATAGTGGTATGGGTGTGTGGGTGTGGTGTGTGTATATGGGTGTCAGGTGTGTGTTTTTTTAATTGTCCAATGTGGTGGTGTTTTGTCTGTGGGTGTCCATTATGAGCGCGGTGGTATGTTACGCCAATGGTTTACTGCTGTTGAATGTCCGCCATGGTGATTCGTGGGTCATAATGTGGTGGGCGTAGTTCTGTTGGCATAACTGTGTGGGTTTTGATACCACCAGTTTATCACTGATCTTTGGTCTGGTGGATTTCTGTGTGTGTGGCTGAATTCTGTCAGATTGGTGTGTATGTGTCATAATATGGTGAACGGATATCCGCCGCCTTGGTGGCAAGTTGGCAGCCGTCATCATGGCGGCAAGTGGGATTTACCGCCAATGTCATATTGAGGGCCAAAGTCTTTAAGGGCAGAAGTGGCATTTCTTAATGATTATTGACAAAACCACCTTTATCATACAAAGTGGTTTGTCATGATAAAGCTAATGATAGTAAACAACATGAGACTGCTCTACTGCATTTCACTGTTGCAGCTAGTAATTGTAATACTTCTCCGATGCTAACCTTGGGGCAGAGCAGCTCTCCTATGCAGTGAACAAACACATGGGTATTCTTCAGTCTCTGGGCGTATGTGCCCTTGTGCACATAAAGCCTGCAATAGCAGGCTGGACACATGTTTAAAAGCACAAAAGGTGCAAGTGCACACAGAGGCCTGCTAAGTCAGGTGAGTTACATATTTAAAGCACCATAGGTGCTAGTGTGCATACCTAGGCCTGCTATGAAAGCTCAACACATATTTAAGAGCCCCTAGGTGCTATTGTGCACACACAGGGCTGCTACGACAGGCTGGATACAGGTTTAAAGCACCACTGATGGGAGTGCACACACCCAGGCCTGTTATGACAGACTGGATACATATTTAAACACGCCAAAGCAGCATGTGTGCTCCCAGGCCTGCCATGACAGGCCCAGCACATGTTTGACATGCCAGCGGGCACATGCGCACACACTGGCTAGCACCACTTCCTTGTATATGTCGGAAGGTGCGCCCACTTCCACACTGTATCCACAAGGGGAAGGGACCAGGGCCCTGAGGCCACCAGGTAGGGAATCAGCAAAAACCTATGGGAAGTTCCGACCCCCCTAGGTAGAGAGAACCCATGTGGGGGTTCTTCCCTACCAGGAATGGGACACCCATGTGTATCTGCCCAGCCTCCCATCTACCACCTGTCCCACTCTCCACGGGGTGCTCTAGGGGTAGCGAAGGATCCCCTCAGGATTGGCTACGATGTTAGTAGTGCCAACCTAAGCCCAAGGCCAACTGCGCCTCCACAGGTCTGCACTGGCAGGCCCGCTATATGCTTCATAGGCTAATCCAGTGGGTGGCACACTCAGCGCAATGTCCCACCTGTAGCCTGGGCTGTACCCGCCTCAGGTATGTAGTGTACCTTTTTACAGGGCCCTCCAGGATACAGCAACTGAACCAATCACATAAGCGCCACCTCCTAGCATGTGTAGGGAGGGTGTGCGCACTTTCTCACTAAAGGACAGTGGGAAAGTGCCCAGAGTCCTAAGGTCATGCAAAGAGCATCAGCAAAAGATCAGGAGGAAACAGCAAAATGTTTCTGCGAAATCCCCTAAGAAGGGCCATCTCCAACAGCTAGTTTATACAATTTCAGCATTGCATGTTAAGTATTTCCTGTTTCAAAATCATAAGGAAGATGTACTTGAAACACATCTATGAGTCTTTGTTGTACATTCATATTTTGCCCCTATTTCCACCGGCCACAAGATAAGAAAATGATCTTATTTGGCCATGTCTCCCACTTTTGGTCCAACTGTACTAGCCAAATTTGATGTCACCAAAGAGTGGACAGATTTAAGTCTATCCCAAAGTATGCATTGGATTTAGCCATCTATAAATAAGGTGATCTGTTTTCCAGTTGTTGAACTGTGGTTGCATCTGAGGTTAATTTCAGGACTTCTGATTTACTCTGAATAATCTTGGCAAATCCCTTTTCAAAATTCTTAACTTCCTTAAATAAGACCAGAATTTTATTTTTGTCTTCTCTGGGGTGTTTCTTCCTTAAATCAGATTGTTTCTCTTTTCCTTGAAATAATTAATTTAGATGGCCATGTTTCTATCTCTATATAGTCTACAGCAACAGAAAAGGGGGGTTTCCGCTTCTTCGCTCTTTCTGTAAATGTATCTCCTTTGATTTGTACCCATTAGGACATATCGTACTTGATGGTGCATCCTAATTTGGTAGAATTCAGTTTGTAATTTTCAGTTCACATCCTATTCTAAGTCAAACCTTCCCTAAGAATGTCTAATTAAACGACTTTGTGGCATCTAACAATACTACGATTGCGTGCATTCATTTTCTTTCTTTTTTTCAGACTCAATAATTGAATTCTAACATCTTCGTTTGACAGCCTTTCAAAAAAATATATTTTTTGCAAATATCTTAGTATATATTGCAGTATCCACATTTATTGGGGCAATATGCCTACAAGATATGCATTCTATAAAATGTTTTCCCATTCTGGGTAAAAGCATTAGGTCTGACTCTGTCATTGACCTCATTGTAATATGTGGAAGGTGGAAGGAGTTGCGCAATTCTGATGGGAGGTTTGTCGTTAGAGGACCATAGGTTTTAGAAACATTGGGTATAAAAATCCAACAGCTCATACTTATTGTCATCTAGTGGCTTCCAATACTACTCTCAGTTCAGTTGGTATCTCTGGTTCTATTGCTCATTGCTTGTTTCTTTGGCAATCTGGGAATGGGTAGGCTATCTCAGAAATTAAATTGCCCCTGTTTATATTCCTGCCATTTTTATACACATTTTGATGATATTCTAAAAAGGTTCTCAGTTTTTGTGTCACAGTTTGATCTTTGTTCCCATGCTGCTCCTCTACCACTCCAATGGACGCTTTACTATGCTTAGACCTTATTCTATGCCCTAGAATACAATCACACTAAATTTATCTTCATTAAAAGACAGTTTCAGGTAAGGGAGGGAAATTTCTGTTGTGATAATGTGCAAATTCAGCTTGCCTCTAATTGTATTACTATCTTTTAACACGATGAGGGAGCTCTCCTATTTAATTTATTTTTCTGGTGCAGCTCCTTAAATGCCCATAAGAACTCTTGTAGACATTGCACAATTCCATTTTTGATTTGTGAAGCCATTTCTCTAGGCTTCTCTTTAAGCACTTTTTTAAAAGCATCCTAATTTGATACTACTAATACCACGCCCCTCCACCCCATCCAGGGCCTAGAATTTACTTATCTATCTAGTATTTCCATTCTGTCGGAGGGTATTGGAGAATATTTCAAATTAGTCTCCATTAGAACAGTATCTTACCTTTTGATACTCTGCCTAGTTCCACCTCCCCTCAGGCATGATTCAATAGTTCAGTGTTATCTATGTTCAAACCTGTTACCTCCTCCAGCAGTGTCCTTGAGATTAAGGTATAGTCTATTCTTGTGTTTGTTCTGCATCTGTTAAAAGAACATGCATTCCATCATATGTATTAGCCATCAGATACCCCCTGTTATCTGTGTCCCAGTGGTGGATGGGACATCAGATAAGTGCTTTCCACCAGTGGAGCTAGCTAAAGCTTTCCACTTGGAAATCCTGCATCTTCCCCATCTTCAAATCTGGTAGGGGAACCACAAGGATGGTGGTTGGGGCCTTCAGAGTTTTTTATGCAAATATGAGTCCATGTTGCTTTCGCATGACCAATGGAGCATCCATTAAGTCCTGGAACAGTAGCCCTTCTCTGTACAAAAAGTGGGCTTTCCTAATCACTTAGCTTCTTCGATAATTATTTCCTTTAGAGGGAAGGTAAACGTCACAGTCTTATCACTGGATCATTTCTGACATCATTAAGAGTTTCTTACCCATCAGCTGTCCTTTTCTATGTAAATATGGAATCCTGCCTTTCCTTGGAAGATGATGTTAAACATTACCGTCAGGTTAGCTACCATATTGACTAGTTTAGAATACTCCTTAGGGTTCTTATTCTGATATTGTGCCTCCTTTACATATTCTCCAGATCCTCACAGTTTGTATAAAGTTGTTCGTTCTGCATCTTTAGGCTTATATTTGATATTAAATTAGATTTTGTTGAGATTTATCAATTGGACTACCTGTTCTAGTGCTTCCGCTCTCTCATTAGTCCAGTGCAGCTCTTCTTTTAGCTCTAAACATCTGCAGTCTAAATCTGTGTTCATTTGTATGAGCCCTTCCACCAAACAATTTGTCTTACTTTTTACATCCTCAGACATTTTACCATATTTGTATCTCAAGCTTCTAGCTCTTCCAAAGAGACATGCGTCTTTCCTCTGTATTGAAAGATCTTTTAGGGTGTATCCAAACAAGATCTATATATGTAAGAAGCATACTTCAAAATCCATTTGTTTATAAATGAAGCAGAATCATTTACGCCATTTGTGCCTCCCTCTGTAGTAGCCATTGGTGCAAATGGTTTCCACACATTTAATGTTATAGAACTCCTTGAACATATATCTATCCAAAACTTCCTCAATAAACAATACCCAATCTCAAGCTCACAGAGGATCTTATTTTACCCACTGTCTATCTTTTTTTGTACTGCAAGTAAGGAGTATCAAATAAAATAACAGCTTCTTTTTGCAAATAGGTAAAGTCTCATATTGAGTTGCAATACCAAAGATAACAAAAGTATTGCCTCGCTTGATCTCTTCACCCAGGATGCTGGTGATTATTTTACTTACAGTTTGTCAGAAGTACTGTAGGGCTGTACACTGTACTGATGAGTCAGATAATTGCCTTCTGTTTGACCACACTTTAGGAGTGTTATCACTCTGGGCACTCGCAATGTCATAATTTCTTTGGTCTCCAATACAATCTGTGGATTGTAATAAAAATGATTCCTCCTATGTGGTGCTGCTTTTAGTGATTTATAGAAAAGTTCTATAGATTTCTGTTAATTATCCTGGGTCTCCAGCATTAGCTAGCATTCCCCCAAGACAGTCTACAGAGGTCTCAACCTTCTTCAACTGTCTGTCGCCTTGCTTTACCAGAACACCATGTCTCTGGTGGGGTATTTTGAGCCACAGATTGCTTCTTCTAAATGTTATCCATTTTCCCTGCCATGTCTAGTCTTCTGATTGAGGGTGTAGCTTGCCATTTGTACCTATTTTACTGACCAGAGCTTTCATGTTACAGCAGCATATTTATCCACATTATACATTGTGCTTTTCTGATATAGCCACTCAGGGCATCTGAACAGTTTTGTGCTCCAAAAAAGTCGAAATCTGTGTGTGACTACCCATAATGTGAAATTGCGGCTTCTCCCCTAATGTCATATCATAACCTAGCTGCAGCTCCAAGAGCCTTTACTTTAACTTTCTTAAATAATTTTTGTAACAGATAATTCAAAATAAATCCTTTACAGTAATATGGTACTCACATGATTGCTGTCAGTGGTTCTAGATCTTGTTACCTATTATCTCAATTGTTAATCAAATACTTTTCAACTTAATTTCCAAATTATATTTCTGTAGTTCTGGTAATGCCAGACCCCTTTTTTCCAAGACTGATAAGTTCCATTTGAGGCCCAGATGAAGCACATAATCGTGCTCTGACTCTTTGCAATAGTTTCCTTAGTGAAATATAGGGGGCAACTTAAAATCAAAAATTGTGGGAGAATTGACATTTGTACCATGTTATCTCTTCCAAAGGTAGTGAGAGGAAGATGTACCCAACATTTCAGTAGCTGTTCCATTTTGTTACTGACTCTAGTATTTTTGCAGAGACCAATGATTTTGGAACTCTAGTGGTCTGGATCGTTAAATATCTAACCACCACCAGCTCTTGTGGAGAGGAGAAACCAAATATCAAGTCCTGATATCTGCCTAGTTCCTATTTACCAGGTATCCTTCGTCAGGACAGGATTGTCATCTAAAAGTGAGTGGGGAAAAGGATGGGGGATATTTGCTCAAGTTAAGACCTGTCAGAACCCTGTTTAAGCAGTCACACTAGCACTATCTCACTCCCAATGGAACTCATATAATCATTAGATTCGGTCATGGAGGGAGTGGGCAATTATGGAAGATGTTTTTAGGAATGGCTTCCTAGTTCAGTAATCCACTAATGGGCACCTTTCTTGTTTTTACCCTTTCAAATTCTCTTTCAGGATGTCCTTGCCTTAAAATGTGACTCTGTCATGTTTGTTTTCAATGTGTTTTTCCTTCCATTGGCATGCTGATGCATGGAAGTCTCCTGATCATTGGTGCCCTAGGTGGTTAGTGCCATTATCTTCATCGATGTATGATCTCATTTCCACCCCGTCTGTTGTGGATCAGGGTAAATCCCTAACTTTCATTAAGTATGACCATTCATCATATAAACTATTATTCTGTATTTCAGTTTATCTTTCAATCTTTACTATATTTAACTAGAACTCGCTTCACAAACCACCTGAGAGACATTCAGCGCATCGTTCTGTTGGCAGACACGAGTCCATTCCATGTATTCCTGGTTATGTAGCATTATAGCAGTGCTCCTGTGTTTTACCCGCATTTCCCTTGTGAGTTGAGTTCTGGACAGCCCCAGAATGAGCTGAGGATGACTGGAATTCACAGTAGATCTACACTCTCATCTTAAAAATGACACCCTGATACAAAGATATACTCTTTCGGAATCTTATTAATGCATAATATAGTCTTGGCTGGATATGAGATGTCACCAGATCATCAGCAAAAAGGACTGCCTTGAGTTTATACATCTGCATCTAAATGGAATTGTTGAGTAGGTTCTCAGTACCCTAATGAGACTACTGGATTCAGGCGGCAGAATCACCTGTACTGCGGGGGACTTAGTCTGATCCTGCACCATGTGACACCTCTTGGCCTAATCTGGGTTTATTCCGGCTGACTAGCAGTGCCTCATCTCCACCTAAGAGCAGGGATGACCGGGGCAACCGAGCGCATGATATACATGACTCCTCTGGGAAATCGTGGTCACTCAGATCTCATCAGTTTCTCTCGGTTACATTATTCTCACATACAGGGAGTGCAGAATTATTAGGCAAGTTGTATTTTTGAGGATTAATTTTATTATTGATCAACAACCATGTTCTCAATGAACCCAAAAAACTCATTAATATCAAAGCTGAATATTTTTGGAAGTAGTTTTTAGTTTGTTTTTAGTTTTAGCTATGTTAGGGGGATATCTGTGTGTGCAGGTGACTATTACTGTGCATAATTATTAGGCAACTTAACAAAAAACAAATATATACCCATTTCAATTATTTATTATTACCAGTGAAACCAATATAACATCTCAACATTCACAAATATACATTTCTGACATTCAAAAACAAAACAAAAACAAATCAGTGACCAATATAGCCACCTTTCTTTGCAAGGACACTCAAAAGCCTGCCATCCATGGATTCTGTCAGTGTTTTGATCTGTTCACCATCAACATTGCGTGCAGCAGCAACCACAGCCTCCCAGACACTGTTCAGAGAGGTGTACTGTTTTCCCTCCTTGTAAATCTCACATTTGATGATGGACCACAGGTTCTCAATGGGGTTCAGATCAGGTGAACAAGGAGGCCATGTCATTAGATTTCTTTCTTTTATACCCTTTCTTGCCAGCCACGCTGTGGAGTACTTGGACGCGTCTGATGGAGCATTGTCCTGCATGAAAATCATGTTTTTCTTGAAGGATGCAGACTTCTTCCTGTACCACTGCTTGAAGAAGGTGTCTTCCAGGAACTGGCAGTAGGACTGGGAGTTGAGCTTGACTCCATCCTCAACCCGAAAAGGCCCCACAAGCTCATCTTTGATGATACCAGCCCAAACCAGTACTCCACCACCACCTTGCTGGCGTCTGAGTCGGACTGGAGCTCTCTGCCCTTTACCAATCCAGCCACGGGCCCATCCATCTGGCCCATCAAGACTCACTCTCATTTCATCAGTCCATAAAACCTTAGAAAAATCAGTCTTGAGATATTTCTTGGCCCAGTCTTGACGTTTCAGCTTGTGTGTCTTGTTCAGTGGTGGTCGTCTTTCAGCCTTTCTTACCTTGGCCATGTCTCTGAGTATTGCACACCTTGTGCTTTTGGGCACTCCAGTGATGTTGCAGCTCTGAAATATGGCCAAACTGGTGGCAAGTGGCATCGTGGCAGCTGCACGCTTGACTTTTCTCAGTTCATGGGCAGTTATTTTGCGCCTTGGTTTTTCCACACGCTTCTTGCGACCCTGTTGACTATTTTGAATGAAACGCTTGATTGTTCGATGATCACGCTTCAGAAGCTTTGCAATTTTAAGAGTGCTGCATCCCTCTGCAAGATATCTCACTATTTTTTACTTTTCTGAGCCTGTCAAGTCCTTCTTTTGACCCATTTTGCCAAAGGAAAGGAAGTTGCCTAATAATTATGCACACCTGATATAGGGTGTTGATGTCATTAGACCACACCCCTTCTCATTACAGAGATGCACATCACCTAATATGCTTAATTGGTAGTAGGCTTTCGAGCCTATACAGCTTGAAGTAAGACAACATGCATAAAGAGGATGATGTGGTCAAAATACTCATTTGCCTAATAATTCTGCACTCCCTGTATGCAAGGACAATCAGAGGCAGAGTAAAGTTCAATAAGGTTTTATTGAAGTAACTGCATCTTAGATAAAAAAGTATGTATTGCAATAACTAGGACGATGAAGCACAATAAAATTGAAATTATGACAAGGAGAGTAAAACACAAGAATAACGCTACCATATTGTCACTAGGGTTTGTATGGATAGTTCCTACCTAAGCTATGTTAGAGCACAGCATGTTAAGCTTACATTTAGCCTTTCAGGTTCCCCCTGGGAAGATATCATCCCTCATACTTGAGCAAGAGGCCTGTAGTATACTAAGCAGCTGTAGCAAAGCAATCAGCAATCAGCATACAGTCGTGGTTATCTGGCTGGAATCTCCCTCTAACGTACCTGGGTCAAAGTAGTGTTTTTATGTTAAAACATCTGATGTTCAAGGAAAGGATCCCCACGTAAGAGTGTGTATGTTTCTGTGAACATTGGAGACAAAGTATACCACTTTTGCCGGCATCCTATCTTACTGCAGCCTTGAGAAAAGCACAGAGTGAAAGAAATGTCTTGTTTAAGAATGCAGTGCTGACCTAGGTGAAGAACAACTAGATAGAGAAAATAAAACAAGACCGCAAATGTGGCTAATGTTAAAATAATATAACAAAGCTAAAATAAAACATATCTAGGTTAAAGTGCACAGCAGCAGACCTAGTTTGCTAAAATAATGTGTATAAAACTATAACTAAAAATGGCTACACACCAGAATCACTTTAGTGTCTAGTGTTAATTTCTATGCTAAAGGATCAATGTATAAATCAAAACGATTTGTGCCCCTTGTTATTGCAAGTCTAGTTGTCAACTGACTCGTCATGCATATACTAGCCAGTTGGACCTTATATAGAGCATGTATGGCTGTCATCATTTTGTCTAAAGATTGCCTACATAAAATCTCAGTCAGCCGATTGAAAGCCTTGCCTGCGTCAATTGTAGAAACTGCTGACGGGATTACCTTGGACACTGCCATTTCCATGGTACTCTGCAACCAAAATATAAGATCTCCAATTATTTTCTCAGGGTTATCTTTACTGGTATTTCTAAGCAAAATGTACAATCCTTACTTAATAACAAGATAGGACAATAGCCTTCAAAGCTTGCCAGGTCTTTAACTTTTTCCTTTTAAATTTACAATTGCCTGTGCCTAGGAGTCCGAGGGCGTATCTCCAGACAAAGTATGATTAAACAATTTTATCTTTATACTTTAAAGACTTCTGATGGAATGCTATCTGGGCCAACTCCTTCAACGCTCTTAAGACTACTTATGATTTCCCACACTTCCTCCTCTACTATCGGACTTTCTATGTCCAGCTATTGCTCATAAGGTAATCTTGCCAATCCTCGGTCATTTAACCATTCTCTAGTCCTACTGGATTCTGGAATTATGATGTTTAATAGATATCCTGAAAATATCGAAAACATATGTTTTCTGCTTCCACTCTTTCTTCAGTGGTCACGTGTTTTTCCTGCCTCCCTGTCTGCTCGAATACAACACCTAACCACATCAGCCTTAGCCTTCCATGCTGGAGTTCATTGATCTCCCCTATATCCAGTAAAACGTCTGAGCTCTATTTGTAAGTTATTTGTTGTTTGTTTTCACTTGCTTACATTCTGTCATGGCATGTGGAATTCTATAAGTCTGATGTGTGCTTCTTGGATAAGGTATTCTAAAAAGGATCGTTCTTAACTATATTTTTTGCTGCTTTGACTGATAGTTTAGTAAGTGTAGCTCTAAAAGGGGCCATATGTATCCCATGCAAAATGCAATGATGTAGAATCAACACAGGTTTTTGCTTAACTTGCTCTACTATGTCTTCACCTAAAAGATATGTTCTATTCAAGGTCTATGTTCTCTGACAAATAGCTGTCAAGTTTGTCAAAATCATTGTAACATCAGCATGATCAGAGAGGTGAATCAGGTAATAGACTAAGGTGGTCATTACAACCCTGGCGGTCGGTGTTAAAGCGGCGGTAAGACCGCCAACAGGCCGGCGGTAAACATTTTGCAATTACGACCGTGGCGGAAACCGCCAACAAAGACAGCCACTTTGACACTCCAACCGCCACGGCGGTACAGACAAACAGCGCGGCGGTCACCGCCAACAGACAGGGGGAGGACAAAGTACCGCCCACAGTATCACAACCTACCAATCCGCCACCTTTTCCGGGGCGGATTCACCACGGATGAAAACACAGCGGAAACAGGATTACGAAGGGAAAACGCTCACCTCTACACACCCCACGAGGAACTAGGACACCATGGAGCCGGAACTCCAAATTCTCCCTGCGATAGTCTTCCTGCTCCTCTACCAGGAGCACAAACGCCGGCAGCAAAGACCACGGTGAGTACTGCACCTATGACACAGGGGAAGGGGAGGGGAAAAACAGGGACACACACATGCAACCCCCCCACCCTCACCCACTACAACACACACACTAATACATATTAATACATGATAGACACACACCCCAAACCCCCCCGGAAGAATGCAAAGACAAAAGGAAATGAGTGTAACCATTGTAATATATTAAAAGCAAGTATGCAAAAAAAATATATATATATATACCATTAACAAAATATACACCAAGCATAGTAGTCCAGGTAGTGCTCCAATTAAGTCAGTGGAACACTGGGCCCACGCGGTATGGGCGAGGCCCACACAAGATCCCCGACCATGAAGGAGAGAACACTGCAGGGGCATCAGAGAGCAAGAAAACAGGCACCTCGGGGGAGGGAAAAGGGGGGCACCTCAGCCGGTTGTGTGCACGACGCCATATCTACGAGAGGGCCACATGCCCACTGTTCAATCCTGGGGAGTGCAAAGCCACAGTCTCTCAAGTCTATACAGTGGGTGGGTTGCCCACTGTTCAATCCTGGGGAGTGCAAAGCCACAGTCTCTCAAGTCTCTACAGTGGGTGGTTTGCCCTCTGTTCAATCCTGGGGAGTGCAAAGCCACAGTCTCTCAAGTCTCTACAGTGATGGGTTGCCCACTGTTCAATCCTGGGGAGTGTAAAGCCACAGTCTCTCAAGTGGATAACAGTCTCCACTGGTTCTGGAGGGGGCATTGTGCCCAGAGTGCTTCATCCTGCTAAGGACAGAGGTAGTGGATGGATCTCTTCACTGGTTCTGGAGGGGGCTTTGTGCCCAGAGTGCTTCATCCTGCCAAGGACTGAGGTAGTGGATGTCATTCTCCACTGGTTCTGGAGGGGGCCTTGTGCCCAGAGTGGTTCATCCTGCTAAGGACAGAGGTAGTGGATGTATCTCTCCACTGGTTCTGGAGGGGGCTTGGTGCCCAAAGTGCTTCATCCTGCTAAGAACAGAGGTAGTGGATGTATCTCTCCACTGGTTCTAGAGGGGTCATGGTGCCCAGAGTGCTTCATTCTGCCCGTGACAGACTCAGTAGTGTCAGTGCCCTTGGGGCTCATGGGCCAGCGTTGCTTGAGATGGCGGTGCCCTGTTCAGCGGTGCTTGAGACGGCGGTGCCCTGTTCAGCGGTGCTTGAGATGGCGGTGCCCTGTTCAGCAGTGCTTGAGACAGCGGTGCCCTGTTCAGCGGTGCTTGGAGCGACAGGCTCCTTTGCAGTGACTCAGCTGCTGGTGGTCCTTCATGGCTCAGCAGGGCTTGTGCTGGCCGTCCTTCATGGCCCAGCGGGGCTTGTGCTGGCGGTCCTCTCTGTCCCAGCGGGGCTTGTGCTGGCGGTCCTCTCTGTGTCAGCGGGGATGATGGCTGTGGCCTCCTGGTCAGTGGGGATGACAGCTGTGGCCTCCTGGGCAGCGGGGATGACGGTTGTGGCCTCCTGGGCAGCAGGGATGATGGCGGTGTCCTCCGCCGTGCTGCTCTTCCCAGACTTTCCTGGTTTCTTGTGGCCCTTCCCCACCTTGGAAGGTGTTGCAGCTGACTCCACACTCTCACTGGGACCCCTGGGAGCGGCTTTGGTGGCTGGAGTCTTCCCCCTCTCCCGCCGGGCACTGGCCAACTTCTGATGCTTCACAGGTGGGGGACTGTCTGTGCTGTGGCTCCGTGCCACACTGGCTGCCCTGGTGGCTGGTGCACTCCAGATTCCGGTGACTACAGGCACCACTGGTCCCGGAGATGTTGTGGCTGAGGTACTAGTTCTGTACTTAGGAGATGGACGGGGTCGGGGAGGTGTGGGAAAGAGGTCAAGGTTGGACAGGAAACGTTTTTTGGAGACACTGGGACGGGTAGCTCGAGGGGGTTTGGGAGTGGAGGAAGCGGTTGTGGTTGTAGGAGGTGTTCGTTTGCTGACTTTGGGTGAATGTGTATGCGCTGGAGGCTGTCGTGAAGTGGATGGCTGTTGGGTGGGTGTGTGCCTGCGTTTGTATATCTTGGGAGGGGGCATCACAGACACACTGGGAGAGGACACAGGGGACGTGTGAATGGTAGTGGGGGTGGTGACTGCACGTGAGCGGGGTGTGGTGATGGGTGTGCTGGTGATGGTAGTAGTGGCTGTAGAGGTAGTGCATGCAGGTGTGAGTGTAGACGAGACTGGGAAGGAGGAGGGAGATGAGGAGGAGGGGGACACAGTGGAGGCAGTGGATGTTGGTTGGTCTGCATGTGTCTGATGCTTGCGTGAGTGCCTGTGGGATGGTGCTCATGTTTGCCTGAGCTTCCCTTGTGTGTTGACGTGTGTGCATGCTGGTCTAGAGGTGTGCTTGGGATAGGCTGGGGTACAGGGGATTGGGTCTGGGTGGAGGAAGTTGGAGGGGGGAGGCTATACACAGGGACAATGGCTGCCATCAGTGCTGAGGCCAGAGTCTGAAAAGCTCACTGAAGGGCCGTCTGACCAGAATGAATGCCCTCCAGGAATGCATTGGTTTGTTGCAACTGCCTTTCTACACCCTGGATGGCATTCAAAATGGTAGACTGCTCAACAGTGAGGGACCTGAGGAGGTCAATGGCCTCCTCAATGAGGGCAACAGGGGTGA
This sequence comes from Pleurodeles waltl, assembly GCF_031143425.1. NCBI lineage: Eukaryota > Metazoa > Chordata > Amphibia > Caudata > Salamandridae > Pleurodeles > Pleurodeles waltl. Next base: position 610,261,793 of record NC_090446.1, on the reverse strand, counting down.
CTGGGGCTGAGGTGCCTGGGGCGAAGGTGATGCCCACCCTCCCGGGTGAGCGGGCACGGGGCAAAGGCTGAGGGGCTGCTGGGAGGGCAGTGCTGGAAGGGGGGGTGGCGGCTGTACCTGTAGATGGGGGGGCACAGATGTTGCCGCCACCACAAGGAAGCTCCCATCAGAGGACGAGTCCGTGTCACTGGTCTCAGCTCCTGTCCCCGCCGTGGAGCTCCCCTCGCCCTCCGTCCCACTGGTAAAATCCGATTCCGTAGTGTGGCCCTCCATGGCCATGTGGGATGCAGCCCCTTTGTACTCCGGTGCCACTGCTCCTCCGCCTGATGATGCTAATGCACACAAGGAAAGGGAGACCACAAAAAGAGAGGGGGGCGACAGAAGAAAGACATGTTGAGTACATGCATTACCACTACCGTTGGCGGACACGACAGACACACAAGCCCCCTGCACTACGCCGCGCTCTTCGGCTCCACTGTTAAATTCCTGGGAAATGGCCTACTAGGCTATGGACGACATCGGCACACATGGATGACACAGGGGCATGACTAGGTGTACTTGGCACTCTACAGAGGTGCGGTGGGGTGCCACATGGCCTGCCTTACGGAGGGACCTTGCCTACGGAACTCACCCTGGCCTAGGGAAACCCACAGCCCACCTCCCCCACCCAGACCCCTCCACTGCACGCAAAATCAGCAGAATGAGAGTGTACTCGCCCCCTTGTGGCTGCTGTGATGCCCTCAAGCGCCCATCCAACTCCGGGTACGCCACCGCCAGGATTCTGAACATCAGGGGGGTCATGATGCGATGGGCACCCTTCCTACGTTGGGAGGCCATCCCCAGCTGAGCCTCCGCCATCTTCTTGCTCCAGCGGCGAATGTCCTCCCATCTTTTCCGGCAGTGGGTGCTCCGTCTGTGGTAGACCCCCCAGGGTCCGGACGTCCTTGGCGATGGCACGCCAAATATATTTTTTCTGGTGGGCGCTGACCTACATGATTTGTACAGGGGGAAGAGAAACTTATTACCAACTGCACCGTCACAGTCATTGACCCCATCCCTACCCTCGGCATGTGGCACATGCACTCACCGTCGTTTCATGCACGCCGCACTCTCCCCCCCTCCTTCTTACATCCACACCTCTCCACACAGGCATAGCCCATACAGCATTCTCCCAGTGTACTTACCTGTTTGTTTGGAGGACCGTAGAGTAGCGTGTACTGGGGGAGGACTCCATCCACGAGTTTCTCCAACTCTTCCGATGTGAAGGCAGGGGCCCTTTCCCAAGACAATCGAGCCATTGTCTCTTCCAGACCGAGGTCACAGCAGCACTTGCAGTGTAGGTCCTCTCCTGTCGAAGATCATGTATCGAGTGATTGAACAGATAGAAAATGGCGGTCACGTCCGCGGCGGTGCCTACCGTCACCGCCGGCGTACATCGTCATTGGCTCCTGGGACCCATAGGGTCCAATGTTAACCAATGCAGCATTGCGCTGCAGTCTTCGACCGCCTACCGTGATGGTGTACAACGCCAGCGCAGTTACCTCACATCCCATTGTCCCACTTTAGAGGTCAGGCAGACGCCATTTCAGGGGCCCACATTGATTCATTTTTAACTGCGGCACACATACCTAGGCCTAGACTCAACACACATACAGGACACTTTTTAGATTATGATTGGTGTTCTGTGTAAGCTGTGGGTACGTACCTCTGAGTTGTTTGACTCTGTGCTCGCTGTTGTCCTTCATAGGCACCGTCCGCTGGGACATGTGAGGAGATGGCGGCATCCTCCGGTGTACCAACCATTGGTGGACCTGTCGACAATGGAGGAAAGACATGTGATCATCACATAAAGGCTTGACCGTGCCACAATCCAGGAACTGTGTACCCAGTTGGAGCCAGACCTGATGTCAGCTATCCACCATCCCACAGGAATCCCCCATCAAGTGCAGGTGCTGGCAGTGCTCCATTTCCTTGCAAGTGGGTCATTTCAAACAACAGTGGCCATAGCATCAGGGATGTCCCAGCCTATGTTTTCCAACGTGTTGTCCAGAGTGTTGTCTGCCCTGCTGAAACACATGCGGAGCTACATCGTTTTCCCTCAGGTGGAGGATTTGCCTACAGTGAAAGGTGATTTCTATGCCCCGGGACATATCCCCAACATCATAGGTGCCATTGATGGGACACATGTGGCTTTGGTCCCCCCCACAGGAGTGAACCGGTGTACTGAAACCGGAAGAGTTATCATTCGATGAATGTACAGATGGTATGTTTGGCAGACCAGTACATCTCCCATGTGAATGCCAAGTTCCCTGGCTCAGTGCATGACGCCTACATCCTGCGGAATAGCAGCATCCCTTATGTGATGGGTCAACTCCTGAGGCACCGTGTGTGGATATTAGGTGAGCACCTGGGAGCAAGACAGTGGGAATGGTTGTCTGGGGATATCCCTACAGGTTAGTGTGTGTCTAACAGTTGTCCCTCTCCATTTGCAGGTGACTCTGGTTACCCCAACCTGTCATGGCTACTGACCCCAGTGAGGAATCCCAGGACAAGGGCAGAGGAACGCTACAATGAGGCCCATGGGCGAACTAGGAGGGTGATCGAGCGGACCTTCGGCCTCCTGAAGGCCAGGTTCAGGTGCCTCCATATGACAGGTTGATCCCTATTCTACTCACCAAAGAAGGTGTGCCAGATCATCGTGGCCTGCTGTATGCTTCACAACTTGGCTTTGCGACGACAGGTGCCTTTTCTGCAGGAGGATGGTCCAGATGGCGGTGTTGTTGCAGCTGTGGAGCCTGTGGACAGTGAAGACGAGGAAGCAGAAGAAGAAGACATGGACAACAGGGACTCAGTGATCCAGCAATATTTCCAGTGAAACACAGGTAAGAATACAAACCTGCTTACTACATGTACTTAAACACTACTACCTCTCTACTGTCTGTCGTTTTCACCCAGTGTATGGTCACTGAGTTTTCACTTTCCCTTACGATTTCACAGATGTGGGTCCCAATGTGTGATATCTGCTTTGATTCCTCATGGACTAAAGCTGTGTGACATAGGTATGTTGACATTACAAATGAAAGAGCGTTTTGCCACTGTAATTGCTAATATACTATTCCGAAATCACAGACTGACTCCAGATTGTTTTGTGCTTTAAGGGTGTTTATTCAAGTGCTCAATATTGGAGGTGGTAGCAAAATGGTGAGGGCTGATGGTGGAGGAATATCCATGGCAGAGTCCACTCTATTAGTCTCACAGGTGCATTGCCCTAATGGGCATAGGAAGTAGAGCTGGGGCAGTTTAAGGATGGACAGGGTGACAAAGTGGGACAGTAGGATGACATTCAGGGTTGTCTAATTTCTTGGCGGGGTCTTGGCATCGTTCTCTGTCTTTGTCCTGGATCTCAGGGACCGTTTGCGAGGTGGTTCTCCCTCTGCAGGGGGTGGGGTGCTGGTGTGGTGGTCCTGTGGCAGTGCCTCCTGTCCACTAACACCGGCAGAGGTGGTGGGCAGTTCATCGTCCATGTTAGTGTCAGGGGCGCCCTTGTAGTGCCACAGTGTCCCTCCTGGTGTTGAGTTCTTCCTTCAGCACCCCTACGATGGTGCCCAGGGTGGAATTGATGGCTCGGAGTTCCTCCCTGAAGCCCGAATACTGTTCCTCCTGCAGGCGCTGGGTCTCCTGAAACTTGGCCAGTACCGTTGCCATCGTTTCCTGGGAGTGGTGGTAGGCTCCCATGATGTTGGAGAGGGCCTCGTGGAGAGTGGGTTCCCTGGGCCTGTCCGCCCCCTGTCGCACATCAGCCCTCCCAGTTCCCCTGTGTTCCTGGGCCTCCGTCCCCTGGACCGTGTGCCCACTACCACTGCCCCCAGGTCCCTGTTGTTGTTGGGGTGGTGGGTTAGCCTGAGTTCCCTGTAGTGGTGGACACACTGCTGATTGACTTGTCCTGGGGACGGAGGTATGGACCCGCCGGGTGGGTGCTGTGCTGGTGTTTCCAGAGGGGGGAAGGTCTGTGGTGGCCTGTGACTGGGTGAGGGGAACCGACTGTCCAGAGGTCCCCCCTGGGCCGGGCTGGTCATCTAGATCCAGTTGGACAGAGCTGCTGTCATCACTGTGGGCCTCTTCTGTTGGTGGTGTGGACATGTCTGGACCCTCCTGTCCGGTGACGTTGGGTAAGGGTCCTGCAGGGGTATAAAAGGATGTTTATTACATCTGTGTGTGCCATGGTGTGCAATAGGTGGGTGACCGTGTACCCCAGTGCTTGCATTCCTGTGTGGGACCTTGTGTGATGATGGTTTAGGGGGGTGTATGGGTATGTGCAGTGGGCATGCTTTAGTGATGGGTGTCCATGTTTTGTTGTTGCATGCAGGGCTTGGTGTTAGGGTGTGTGGTTTGTGATGTTGGGACATTTGTGAGGAGTGAGAGTGATGGGGGTGAGGGTGCGGGTGGGGGTATGTGCTGGCATGCAGGTAGGGTGGGGGATGTAATAGTTAAGATTTGACTTACCAGAGTCCATTCCTCCACCTCCTGCGAGGCCCTCAGGATGCAGAATCGCCAAGACCTGCTCCTCCCATGTTGTTAGTTGTGGGGGAGGAGGTGGGGGTCCGCCGCCAGTCTGCTGAACCGTCAGGTGGTGTCTTGAGACCACGGAACGCACCTTCCCCCGTAGGTCGTTCCACCTCTTCCTGATGTCCTCTCGATTTCTTGGGTGCTGTCTCACTGCGTTCACCCTGTCCACTATTCTTCACCATAGCTCCATCTTCCTAGCAATGGAGGTGTGCTGCACCTGTGCTCCGAATAGCTGTGGCTCTACCTGGACGATTTCCTCCACCATGACCCTGAGCTCCTCCTCCGAGAACCTGGGGTGTCTTTGCCGTGCCATGGGGTGGTGTAGGTGATGTGTGGGGTGGTGTGTGGGGTGATAAGTGTGCTGATATGTAGTGGTGTGTAGTGTGAGGTGCGTAGAAGTTATGTGGGTGATGGTGTTGTGAGCCTGTGGATGCTAGTATTGTTGATGGTGGTGTCTCTCTCTGGGCTTCTCTCAGTAATTGTGGTCGTAGGGGTTTGTTGGTGATGTGGGTGTGTGTTTTATATTGTATTGGGCGTGTGGGAGTGGTGTGTGTATGTGTATCAGGTGTGTGTATTTCGAATTGTCCAACGTGGTAGTGTTTTGTAAGAGTGTGTGTCTTTTGAGCGCGGCGGTGTGTACCGCCAATAGAATACCGCGGTTGAAAGAGCGCCATGTGGATTCATGGGTCCTGATAGTGTGGGCGTATTTCTGTTGGCGTGACGGTGGAGGATTTGTTTTCGCCAGTTTATCACTGACCTTTGGTGTGGCAGACTTGTGTGGGTGTCTGAATTTTGGCAGATTCCGTGCTGTGGGTCATAATAGCTGTGGCGGATTTCTGCTGCCGCGGCGGTGTGTTGGCGGTCTTCTGCACGGTGGTAAGCGGCTTTTACCGCCAATGTTGTAATGACCGCCTATGTCCTTCACCTTACTTTTCAGACAGCCTTGGACTACAAAATAGTACAACCTTGAGAAAAGTCCTTATTTTTTACTATGAAACCTGTATCCCATTTGGAGCTCATTTTTTTACCTCCATTTGTATATAAGGTTATGTTACTTAATTATGTTTTTCAACAATGTTTGTGATTTATTATTTCTGTTGTCATTGTCTGGGGCTTTGTTTCAATGGCCTAAAGATTCTCTTATGATAATATTGGCGTCCCTAGCTATCCTGCCGCTTTCCTCTCCACAATCATCAAGTATCCTACTAAGTGGTCAAAGAATCCTCATTCTGAGCCACACACTATATCTAATGCCTGTCACTGAGGTATGTCTCCTTTGTCCATGCCATGAGGTTTCCACCATCACTACTCCTTTACAATGCTGCCCACCGTTTTAGTATACTGTCTTGGGCCACCAGATGGTTCACAGTCCTTTGGAACTCTGCGAAGCAATAGCATCAGAACTCCTCTTGCTGGGGTGAAGATTTTGCAAGCACTCTACATGTCCAGGTATGTTATCACCTCACCCAGCAGGATAACAGAGGTGCAGAGCCCCGAGGACAAGCAGCCATCGGTCAAGCCCCCTCATAATCTCTTTTGACGAGGAGGCCAGATAAACGTGAAATCGATTTTCGAGTCCTGAATCAATATTTATTGCTGTTAAGTGTTGTTCAATGGAGTATAGAGAGATTCCCTACGGCAGATTTTGGAACTAAGTGGAGCAAACTGGCGTACTTTTAGTACGACAGTCGGGAGTAGCTAGTATTAACTTGAAAAGTTACATTAGGAAAGGCGACAAATAATTATTTGGATTCCATGGGCCAATTCACATGCTCTGGATCAACACATGTGCCAAAATGCAATCCAATATTTCAAAAGTAAAGTTCATTTTAGACAAACTAAGCTTTTAATGCCTCCCACATCAGCTCATAATGAGCAGTGGGAAGTTACATAATGCACCAGGTCGTGTGCAAAGGTGCAATGACCTGCTGAGCAATCCCACGGTATGTTCAAAGCCCTGACACATGATAGACTGTTTCTCAACTCTGCTGCCCTTCCAGGGTCTCTCCCGGTTTCCTGACAAACCACCACGCCTCTGTTCATCCTTTAATGGTTGTGAAGTGTTTGAGTTCACATCAGGGTCCCCATCAAAGCCAGCTTGCGTGGAATCCTCGGCGGTTTTATGCTGCAGAAACTGAAATGGCAAATATTCTTTTAAACGAGATCATTAAAAGGATTCCTTTACACTGGAAAATTGTTTAATCACAAGAAACAAGACAAAAATATATTTTTGGGAGTCAGATGAAAATCGTCAGCATGATGGAACGTGGGTGAGTCATGTGACTTTGACGCCCTATGATCCTGTCCATCTGTCTTCTTTTGGTTGTTGTTATCAATCAGCCAGATTTGTCCGTCGGATTCAAAGAGTAAATGAGTATTAGCTCACTGCCAATGCGCAGGCCAAAGATAATCAATGATGCATGTAGCGTGTCCACAAACACTTCCTACACCACTGGAATACCAGGGACAAAACCACTTGAAGGAACCCCCCATTGTCAGGGAGCAATTGGCAGAAAGCCGGCATCTCTCCAGGGCATCCCCCCCTCTGCAAATGAGAGGTTACTTTCGCTTATGGGACTCTCTAATGCTGTGTGAAAGAGAGGGGGAGGCACGTAGCACCCTTCATTAGCTCACTCATTTGAAATGTTTCCATCCCAACCACGCATGTGAAGTGAGCAAAGCACACCACTGAGATATCAGTAATGGGTTTGGTGGAAGGCTGACAAGTTCAGCTAGCTTCTCAGCAGCCAAGGCCTGTGTATGTAGCTAGGTTCTCCCAACTAAGCTGCAGTAGGTGCAGCAGCCAGGTCAGCTTATCCACAAGGACAGAGCCAACCGGCCTGGAGGAGGCATTGCCATAATCTACAAGAGCAACCTCTGCCTGACTACCAGCAAGGAGTCACAGTCTCAGTCAACACACGAGCACCCACATTTCCAGATCCAGACCAACCCAAACACCTCCCTACATGGCACCCTCATCTACAGGCCACCCGGAACCCGGCCCTAGTTTTGTGAAGACATCGCCGACCTCGTTGCCCACCAAGCACTCACCTCCTCCGACTACATCCTATTTGGCGACCTCAATTTCCACTTTGATACCCTCGATGACCCCAACACCCCAAACATCCTGGACAACCTCAAAACTCTCGGCCTCAAACAACTTGTCAATGTCCTCACCCACAGAGCTGGACACATTCTCGACCCCGTCTTCTCAGCAGGGGACAACATCACCATCTCCCACACCTTTGAACACTATTGGACCGACCCCAAGTTCATCCACTTTACCTACACAAAGAACACTGCATGCCACCACGCCCCCGTCATCCCAGCAGATGTTGGGGCAAAGTCATAGATGCACAGCTCACCAACGCTCTCAACCACTCCCTCCCACCGGATGCAAAGGAAACTAACGAAGCAACAGCCAACCTACACCGATGGCTCTCAAACTGCACCGACCTAGTAGCCCCCCTAAGGAAATCAGCAGGGAATCGACAGAGCAAAACACCGAAGTGGTTTACACCAGACCTACAGGAATTCAAGCGTGCCTGCAGACGATTTGAAAGTAAATGGAAGCTCAGCAAATCCACCAAAGACCGCACAGCCTACAAAATACCAGTCACCATGCACCACCAGTAAATCAGAACCGCCAAAAAAGCCACCTTTCAAGCATGCCTCAGCACCAGCACTCACAACAGCAAAAAGCTCTTTGCCATCGTCAAAGTGTTCACAAACCCCGGGGCAGGCACCTCATCCATCTCCCCCTCCCAAGACCTGTGCAACGATCTCGCCACCTTCTTTCACCGTATGATCCAGGACATCTACGAAGGCTTCAGGAACCAAAACCTGCCAGCACCGCTCACCACCACAGACCTTGCACCACAGCAGATACGGAACGCCTGGATCCCCACCACCATAGAGAACACCCAAAGACTGATGAACTCCATCCACTCTGGAGCACCCTCTGATCCATGCTCTCGTCACATCCTCAACTTGGCCAGCACCTCCATAGCACTGGAGCTCTGCTGAACCATCAACCTGTCCTTCAAGACCGCCACATTCCCTTCAGACTGTAAACACACTGAAATCAGCCCACTACTCAAGAAACCCACCGTCGACCCTAGGGAGCTGAAGAACTACAGACCTATCTCTTTGCTCCCTTTCCCAGCCAAGGTAACGGAGAAGGCCATCAACCAGCAACTCACTGAGTTCCTCGAGACATACCATCTCCTGGACCCTTCTCAGTCCAGCTTCAGAAGCAACCACTGCACCGAAATTGCACTCTTAGCAGCCACTGATGACATACGCATTGACACTGGACCACTGAGGCACTGCCGCACTCATCCTCCTTAACCTCATCATTACATTTGACACTGTCTCCCACTTCACTCTCTACAACAGACTGCACAGTGTCGACATCCAAGACAAAGCCCTGAACTGGATCAGATCCTTCCTCACCAGAAGAACAGAGAAGGTCAGACTACCACTGTTCACATTAGAACCTGAAGACACTTGCTGCAGAGTGCCTCAAGGATCCTCACTCAGCCCAATGCTTTTCAATGTCTACATGGCCCCACTCACCAGGATCACCAGACAACATGAGCTAAACATAGTCTCCTACAGTGATGACACCCAACTGGTCCAGTCCAAGGACTGTGTGCAAGCCAAGAGGAACTTCCACATCTAGATGAGAGCAGTCGCTGCCTGCATGGGGGCCAGCTGCCTTAAGCTCAACTCAGACAAGAGAGAGACCCTTGTGATCAGCTCCACCCCATCTGCCTGGAACGACTCCTGGTGGCCCACCGTACTGGGTAATGCCCCCACCAACCATGCGCACAACCTGGGCATCATCCTGGACTCCACTCTATCGATGACCTGCCAAGCTAACGCCGTCTCCTCATTAAGCTTCCACACCCTCTGTCTCCTGCAGAAGATCTTCAAATGGATTCCCCCCGGCATGAGGAAGACAGTCACCCACAGACTCATCACCAGCAACTGGACTACGGAAACACACTATATGCCGGTATTACCAAGAAACTTCAATCAAGACTACGAGTCCAGAATGCAGCAGCCATACTCATCCTGGGCATCCCCCTGCACATCCGAATCTCCTTCCACCTCAGAGACCTACACTGGCTCCCAGTCAACAAGCACATCACATACAAACTCATGATCCTCACCTTCAAGGCACTGCTCAACATAGGACCAGCATACCTCAACCACTGTCTCACCTTCTAGGTACCCAACAGACATCTCCATTCCTCCCACCTCGTTTTTGCAGCCGTCCCCAAAATCCAGAAAAGTACAGCTGGAGGAAGATCCTTCTCCTACCTAGCAGCCCGGACATGAAACACACCTCCCCTCAAGCTCAGACAGACCGCATCACTGAAGCAGCTCAGGAAGGACCTCAAGACCTTGCTCTTGACTGAGCAGCACACCTTCATTCAGGGCCTTGAGACCCTATGGGTGATTAGCTGTGCTTTACAAGTTCTGATTGATTGAATGATTGATCAGGTCAAGGGAGGTGGCTAAGGTCTCACTACCTTGTCATTACTCTGTCCTACCTGCCAGCCAATCTGGTGGCCCATCAGAGCAGCATGTCAGGACAGGAACAACAACATAATGCTCAGCCGAGTCACAGTGCCACTGTCCTAACGAACATCCTGGTCTATTCAGCCTAACAACACCTGGAAGCACTGGCTGAGACTGTCACAGAGCCAAGGATCTATACAGAGTCCCCAAAGAGACTCCATGCATGAAAATAGATGAGAGATGCCTCCATGAGTTAGACACAGTTTTAGCTCCATAGGTAAGGGAACACAACTCTCAAACATTAGCAGCATCTAGACTGGTGAAAGCAGACCTGCATTGGTGCTAGATGACCTCAGCAGTGTGAGTTTCACACTTCAACTGCCAGTGCCTTCTGAGAACTTTTAGAATGGAGCAGTTTGAGCTTCTTCTGGAGGCATTAAAGGACCACAATCCAGAGACGTTCATCTATTTGTGCCTTGTCAGTGCTTCCGAGTTCCAGACAGTGTCCGCTTCCCCTAGAAGTAACATCTAATGGATGCTAGAGGCCTCCACAAGTGTATGCTTCTTTAGTGCGAGTGGCACTGTTGAAGCCATCTTGCCTCTGCAGTACGACCTCAGTGCTATAAGATCTCCTCAAGACACCTTCCTTCTGAGGTGCCTTCTCGGTGTTGTAGCATCACCTCAGTGTGATCTTTCTACATCAAAGCCTTCTTAGACCTTTGGGAAGCGGGATAGTATCAACATTCCCCAGCAGCACCTTCTCAGTGCCAGAATACATAAATCCAAGTAATGACTATTTACCGTTTTTCGTTTCTTTCTCTAACTTCAAAACTGCCATTTTCGATGTTTACCCACGTTTATAGGGATTTCAGTGTTTCAGAAGTAAGGCCACCAGCAAGTTGGGTTGGAGCTAAAGTCTTAAGGCTGTTCTCTCCCACCCTGGAATTTTAGTGTCCCCTGGACCCATGTAGACCTGTCCTGATAATCTCATGTTGCAGGAGATGAAGCCATACCCGTCCTGGTTCATGTAGCATGTATAAGTATGTACCATACTCTCTCTGAGTGCTTGCATGGGAAGCTTGCAATGGTTCTGCATACGCTATACCTGTAGTGCATATTAGGGAGGCTCCCATTGCTGCTTCTCATTATGCAACCTTTCTACATGGATGGGTTAAGTGTGCACTAATCATGCTCATGATGCTGTATATGTGTGTTATGGAAGCTAAAACTGTTCATGGCTATGCCTTCACTATTCTGTTTGCTGTTCGTATTGTACATTTTAATTGCGTTTGTCTAATTGTGCTTATGTGTGAAGATAGTACTGCTGCTGCCTTTGCTTTCCCCGTTCTCTGTGTCTAGCAAAGCCTCTATGCTTCTGCTTATGCACTACCTTTCCTGTGTCTGTGTGAATCTTGCATTGCTGCTGCCTGTTTTTTTCCTGTTCTCTTCCTGAGCGAAGCTTGCCCAGCTGTTGCTCTTCCAGTTCTCTGCGAAGCGTGTATTGCTGCTGCTTGTTGTTTTTTTCCTGAAGCTTGCAGTGGTGCTGCTCTTGCAGTACTTTTTCTGTGTGAAGCTTGCATTGCTGCTGCTTGTGTTTTTCGTGTTCTGGGTATGAGCAAAGCTTGCTCGTACTGCTTGTGTGTTTGTGTACGTGGAACTTGCACGGCTGTTGCTTGTCTTTTCTCTGTTTCGTGTCTTAGCAAAGGTTGCACTGCCACTGCGCGCGCGCGTGTGTTTGTGTGTGTGTGTGTGAGAGAGGGAGAGAGAGACTTACACTGCTGTTGCCTGTGATGCACCTCCTCTATCTGTAAAGCTTGGGCTGCCTGTTCTTGTTCTGTTCTGTGTTTCTGAGAGAAGCTTGCACTGCTGCTGCTTCTGTATGACATTGTCCTGTGAAAGAACCTGACACCACTGCCCGTGTTCCAACTATTCTGTAAATACACAGATTTTAAATGATCTGGCTTTACACAAAGCGAGTTTCACCTGTAGCATATAAAACATAAAGTACAATCGGAATTCTGAGAAGAGGTATTAAGGCAATTTAAAATTGGGGAGGTTTGAATATGACCTGAACCCAAAAAAAACGCCCACAAACCCCACGCCCCCTCGGTTTCTCCTGGAAACCGCTTCGACGGGGTTGGCATGCACAGCTAAGCTGTCTTGGCACCATTACACGTCTTGCTTTATCGCCTTTGAAAACCTTTTCAGGAAATGTACTCGTAATTGTCTGAGTTATTAACCATTTTAAACACTCACAAAAAAAGTACAAAATCGGGATTCATTAACGCTCATTACCCACGAAGCAATTTCCCTTACAGCCAATAATCGCGCGACGCTAATTGGCAGTTTCTACAATTGCATAAGAATAGCAGTCAGCATAGGCTCGTGCCGAAGAACTGTTAAGCGCCCTTTTCGCTTGCGTGCGGAGTGGCACAGCCGATGTCTTACACGAAGATGGGTAGCGGTGCTGTATGGCTCATGAGTCCATACTTGGATTCCTGCCACAATCGGACATGCTATATTTACACTGTACAAACCAATACTGAACAATACATTTAACAGACCAATCTACACCAACAAAACACAATGGCAGTTTGGAGGGGAGCTGTCCAAGGAGATGTATCCCCCCCCCCCATTTTGTAAGTGTTGGTCACGATGGCTGGTAGCTCAAATTAGGAGAGGCAACGATTTTCAAGTCCCACCCTCCAATCCCCAGAGTTTAGAGGTTTGGGGTGAAGGGTGGACCTAGGGTCGTAGTTTGTTAGAACAGGTGTGCAAGGGGTGAGTTATTGTTAGAAGGTTGTCGATTGAGGCAGTTAAATTGAAGATTTGCAGAGGTTGACATTGTTTAATCCGTTTTATTTCTGTTGGTATGGGTGAAGTAGTTTAAGGACGAGGGTGGGAGATTCACAATTGCAGAAGGGAGTAAGTTAAGGGTTTACTGAAATAAGAAGTTAAGTTAGTTCAGAAAGCAGAGTGTAGATGCAATGGCAGGTAGTATGGGTGAGGTAAGCTTTGAGGGGACATGTAGGGGGTGAGGGTAGAACAAACAGTAGATGAAGATTAATGTAGAGTGAGAACAGTCATTTTATAGGGTGAATCTCCAAGAGATTTTAAATGTTTGTGATATTCGCCTGATTCAATATAGTGGCCTTTTTCAGACTGTAATGTATCAGTGGTCAGTTAGCCCAATCCTCTTTGGTATTTCCATGGGCACACATTTTTTAACCAACACAGTTCAGGTTTTCATGTGCACAGAAGGAGCCCAGAGCCAGCAACAGGTCAAAATTTCCTAATTCATGTGCATCAAATGAATAAATCATTTGTACTTTAGCTTAGGGCAGCCAAGATGGAGATCCTGCTCTTTACCTGAATGGACACCAAATTAGTTCCTTCAAAGGGGCGTCTTCCTTGGTCCAACCATTCAACTTCTAGGGAAGGTGCAAACTTCTAAACACATTGTTCCCTATTCACCTGCCCTCATACCCACAGTCAACATTGTCACAAAAAGAGGTCCATCCCCCATGACTAGCGCATGGGTTTTTCCAATTTCTGCCCATTTTGCCCATGATTGCCTATGTAGTAGTCTGGGTGGACTATGGCAATGCCATCTTCTTTGTCCTATCCCTAATGTCCCTAGCTGAACTTTAGAGAGCCCAGAATTATGCCATCTGTAGTGTCTTTGGCAGAGACACTCATACCTGACTTCATTCCCATGAATTGACTCCCAATCACAGAAAAGAAATGTTCATAACTTCGAGGACGCCATTGAGAAGACAGAAGGTCAGCACTCCAGGTCTACACTTTCCGCCCATTTGGTGGGGATGTTTTGCTGAAAATGCTTCTTCTGACGTAGCAGGAGCCGTTTGGACAAAAAACATATTGACATTCAGCTTGCCATGTTATGGGAAAATGGGAACCCAGAGGACATTTCTCAGGCTTACCAAAATAAGCCTGAGTGGTGGGGTTCTTTGAAAAACAAAAAGACAATGTCCCTGTGAGATTCTCATAGCATATGAGGGTCATTTGAGGGTTATCCGTGTCTAGGTATGTCTTGGTGTGTGTGTATAATGGCCCTGGGCAGAAAATGCTGTCGGGAATGAGTTGGATGGAAACCTGTCATAGGGCATTTTCTTCAATGGCATTCTTGTCATTAAATGGGAGCATGGGAGGGTGTATCTGATGATGGAGCCAGGTGAATCTCCACCATTAGAAAGGAAAGGGTTTCCTCTTGTAAATGAGGCTTCCTTGTAAATTAGGCATAGGACCAGAGAGTTGAGTGGGTGGCATATCCGCAATTTCTGGTGTACTCCACATTGCTGTCTAACTTGAAGCCCTCAGATTTATCCATAAGCAGTGCAAGGGCACATCTCAGGACACATGATAAAGATCTTCCAACGCTACCTATTATCCTGATGCCTCTGTTTGTCGACCTTAAACATTGTATCCATTTGGCCGGAAAAATGCAAATAGTCTTGGAAAGATCCTTTCATATACAAGAATCAGCCCAGTGGAACTCATCCTTTCGCCTCACCTAAGAAGCGAAGATGACTACACAGGCACACATTCCTGAGAAGGATGAAAGCCCACTTAGCCCTCTCATGAAACACTTCTCTGGGTCTCACATCCTAACCAAACCTATCACAGTTCCTTTCTGTTACCTGCGACTGCTGACCCCTGTCACTAACTTGTGCCACTCTTTTGTAACAACTATAACATGGCTCAAAAGCAGTATGATAGCAGCGAAAAACGCAACTGATATAAAGATAAATGCATTTGTATAGGGCTTAAAAAAATCGTTGCAATCGGGCTGAAATAAACACACATTTATCTTAGCTTATGAGAATTTTAATTTGGCTTGCTATAGAAGTACATACCACTGGAGTACGACTGGTCACAAACTTACAAAAAACGACCCTCGACAGCTGTTTTGGTTCTTTTATTGCCCATCCTAGTTATGTAACCAGTTTATCGCCAAATCATTATCAATTAAAATAATATATATTTGCATACAATCAGTCTATTAAAATTAGAAGGCGGGACTGAGGATGTAAAATTTCATATACTATTCTGTTTGCATTAACAATTTCTCTCTTGTTTCAATGCTTGCTTAAAGCAAACTACAGCTCAGTATTATTGCACCTTTACAAATTGCACTACCATTTTGTTATTCCGTGTTGTGCATTCCACGTTTAGCCTAACTTTTTTTATTAAGCATAGCTTCGTTCTCAAGTGGGCAAAATGAAGCAGGAACTGCAGAAGTTAATAAAGTGAGCATTTTTGCCCTCGCTTACTGCAACATCTCACGGTTTTCTCTCACTCTTCTGACGAAAAGAGCCTGGCAGCTGGTCACTAGTGCCTCTTTGTGTTTTCCACTTCACTTAGTGCTCTCCTCCCAAAACATTAAATAAATAAGTTTAGCATCAAAATGCATGCTTTTTAGCATTACATGCTCCTATTGACCAGGGGGCGAAGCTCTGCTTTTTAGGGCCGAGCGCAAAGCGATCCGTGGGCTTTAAACCACGCCCATGTCAAGCCCTTCAGTTTGGTTGGTTTGTGGGCTTGCCTTTTAAAATTAGCTTGATTTCATTAGTGAAAGGCATGCATATGTCATGTCTTTTCCGGTGTTTAGCCCTCTTCGGGCGCACCGGCCAAGTACTGAAAACATACGAGGCTCCATGTTTTCCGCATGGCATCTGAACTACTTTTTCTTTTTACTTCCTACGCAGCACGATCTCGCTGGGCAGTAGTACAGCGCTTTGCATGACATCGACCCTGTTACATGGATACTTGCACTTTTGCTTCACATGGATAATTGCACTTTTGCTGATAGGTTTTACTGCAAGTGAAGTTCTGTTTCCTGTGTTTGCTTTGCTCTCATTGTGGCCGTCGGCTCGCTTATGTGAAACTGTTTTACTTTTCATTTTATGAGCCAAGAAAAGTCCGGTTAGGAGTTTACAACGCTAATAGCAAACGCGAAACCCATTGCATTGCAAGTGCTTGTTTTATATGGTGAGCTGCACTCGAGGGGAAGTCTCACCATGTTTCTCGTATTGTTGCTTGCTTTGCGTGTATTGTGTTGAACTGTCGCTGATGTGATAAAGTATACAGAATGTATTGTCTGGGCAGAGAAGGACAGGAAAATAGGCACGTTGGGTATGAAGTAATTTGCGGAGTCTTGTTGTAAAGATGGTGTATGTGTAATCCATGACTTAGCGTGAGCGGGCTCTAGAAATAGTGCAGGAACGGGGAAAACAGGAAATGGCATCAGTACCCAAAGCACAGACCCTTGAAAGATGAATGTGCATGAAAAAGAGGTCCTCCGATACAGCTGCCTCAGGTCCCTCTGTGGTCTACTAGCCACATAACATAGGGTCAGCCGAATGCAATGAGATCTTTGAGAGTGAGTGGGATGTACTGGTGTGCCAAAATTGAATCATTTGCTTCTGCGTAGTTACGTAAAATTTCTGAAAAATGCCACAAAATTACACGCAATTATAAAAAATGCAAAATGTCATTTCACATTGTATTTTAGCGCAAAATGTGTCCTTGCATCCACTTTAGGTGTGAGACTGTATTTCATGCAAAAAACAAAGTGCGAACACAAACCAATGTGAAGTACAGCTGCTTGTATTCCGTCGTTTGCATGGGTCCTGTGTGTTTGCGGAAATGTTTTTCACAAGTGGCACATTGGTGGTAAATTTTTAATGGGAATTTCATGTAATTATGTGACGTGGCATAATAGCTTCATTTCAGGAAATTCGCTTGACAAGCGTAATCTGAAAATACGCCAATTACAGCAGAGTAATGAACATTTTTCCGAGGCGTGTTACAAAACGTTTCGTTGCACCTTCAATGAGATCAGTAAGAGAAACAATTGAAGGACCTTATTACACTACATTCAGTTTCCTGCCCAACCCTACCTTGACGGGGCACATGGCTGGCAGACACTTTCTTGTTTACCATTTATAATTGTCAGAGCAGTGATAGGGCAGAGAAAACTAAACAACGCAGATCCCTTTATAAAGGCATTCCTGCCCATGCTATGTATCACCAGGATGGTAAACTGGCATGCAAATCTCTGGACAATGGGTGGGACTCACAAATGAGGATGGGAAGAAATCCTCCAGTGAACATGGTACATTTGATCTAGAATGGTTACAGAACTTACAAAAGAAGTTCAAAGATCCATTAGGATACAGGCTGAACAATGGCTAGCATTCTTACATTGACAAGAACCCAACAAACTCAAGCATAAATCCCAAGTCTGTGGTATGAAAGTATGAAACAGACTCAGGAGAAACTGGGATACAAAGTAAGTCATCCTCGGACCAGAGTAAGTTGTGCCTATACTGAGTCACAAGATAAAGAGAAGGAAAGTGGAGACACAAGCGAAGAGGATTTATTTGATGTTTCCCCATGTCGGCTGATGAACCTGGATGCACCTGTGGATGCTCCCTGAAATGGAGCAAAGCCAGCGGCATCGCCAGCGGATTGAACACAAGAAGGCAATACACAAGTGAATGTTGTGAAACAAGGGACTAGCAGTAGATCACCAGACAGAAGCAAATAACCAAAGAAGATGCAGACTCCACTATGCTGGAGCTGTCTAGATGTAGAAGTTACCAGTCCCAACTAGGCATAGGTATCACTGGTAACATAGCCCCTGGGGGTAGAGTCACTGTTCAGGTCTCCTGGGCCTCCTCTGATTTAATGAGCCTTAAGAAACAATTCCCCAACATTAAGGGAAACCCTACCCAGTTCTATGAGGATTTGCAAAAAAATGTAAGGAGAGTACAGAGCAAACTGTGCTGATGTGAGTCAATTGCTGCCTGTGGAATTGTTGCAAGGAATACCAGGCCTTTGGAAGATCCCGATTTCCTCAGTTCTGCATGGCACTCCGGCTGATGCGGACACCCAACCGAAGCTAACTTCGGCAGTTTACAGTTGGTCATTTCTTACACCTGCTTTCCCAAGCATTATTTTCTGAGACCTTTGATTCAACACTTGCAATCAAAACTTATCCGGATTATTCCTAGAACTAGCTCACTTAATCTGCTCATATCCTGATGATGATCCATTTATTTATTTGGCTCAAAATGCCATTGACGCTCCAGGCAATTGGAAAATTAGTAAAGCTATATTATGAACATATATGAAACTATATCTCCTGCTAAGACTATTGAAATGTTCCAATGTCGTTTCTGTTCTTATTCAACACTTTTATTGTCCAATTTGTGATTCAATGTGTGATGACCTAGGGCGTGTATACACACCCTTTTTGAGTAATATGAAAACAATACACACTTTTATGTAACTATGAAGGGGGGCTTTTGTTTTATTCATTATTATTGTTTGATTCTTGTGCAGACACTTTGGTTAGTTATCGTTGATAGATTGATCAAGAATAACTGATTGTAATCTAATCTTTTTGTACTCCTTGGAACCGTTGTTATACGTATATATGTCGTCGCCCCTGGTTCTAGGTGTTGTTGGGCAGCCGAAGTTGTTATCTATCTTTGATAATAATGGCTGACCTGGCAATACAGGAAGTGACATCACAAGACCTTTGACCTTGAGACATCACAGGAAGTAATGGCATGTTCATGTTGACCAGCCAGTGCCCAGAGTGGGCCAGCTATGAGCTTCCTGACACAGAGTGCGCCTACAGACAGGCCAGCCTTTGCAAGCTGTAAAGCAGTGAGAGAGTGAGGGTTGGTGGTCTGTTGGAGATTCCTGCCGGGTTTAACAGCAAACACTCCATTGCAAAGGCAGCAGCTTGCTTGTAGGCATGCTGCCACGTATTACTGCACCTTGTCATAGTCTTGAGTGCTGGCATCCACTTCTGACCATTAGACAGAGTAGAGAGAAAGGAAAATGGTGTCATCAGCATACATGCACACCACCATATTCTTTGCTCTGTCTCCTTCAGCTACTCTAACACCAGGCAGCCGTCATCTACTCCCTCATGTGCTTTCACCATGCACCCACCCCTCTTATGCCTCATCCGCTGGCACCATGTGTCCGCCCATCTTCTCTTCTCTCATCATACAGCCATCCCTTCCATCCACTCATCTGCTGCCACCTTGTGCCCGTCACTCTGCTCCCTTCTAATATTCTCCTGCTATGCAGACATCTCTCTACTCCCTTATGTTACTCTATCATCGTGTGCTCATCCGTCTACTGGATCCTGCTGCTCTCTGTTCTAATGCATCCATTCTTCTACCCCCGCTGCTATTGTTACCGTGTGATCATCAATTTACTATCTTCCCCTGCTCTGTTACCATGAGTCCAGCCTTTATTTCGCTCTGATGCTCTCAACATTTGCCCATTTCCCAATCTACTGCCTACGGCTACTGTTATCATGTGCCTGTCCATCTTCTCCTTTCTTCTGCTCTTCCCTTCTTCTTTACTTCCTCCACATGTGTCCATTCATCTACTCCTGCCTACTTCACTACTTTACTCTTCCTTTACTCTTTCTGCATGTGGCTTCCTTCACTCCGCTCTGATACTCTCAGTCACCAGGTCCAGATCCTGGATATGTACACAATCTTGGCACGCTACCAGGAGACCCTTGCTTCTCTTCACACTTCTTGGGGTAAGGGGCAGTGGTGTAACAAAGGCCCCCTCAGGGCCCTCTCAGCACTGTACACTGTTCACGGGCGGCAGGCCCCTGACTGGGCACGGGGGGGCCCTCAAGGTAATTTGCAGGGGGCCCCCTCAAGTTGCGTTGCACCATGTGAGGAGGACGTGTGGGGGGGAGGTGGAAGGAGAGCTATATATATAAAAAGTGCAGCCTAGGAAGGTACATCTTTACCCTATAATGTTACGCACATTCACTAATGCTTCTCACCATTCCCTTTTTCTCTTTGTTGTTTTCTTTTCTCTTGCTCTTGCTCTTGTTCTTTCTCTATCACGGCCAAACCTTTTTAGCATGCACCGAACCAACCCGCAATCTGTAGGTGTGATCATCTTCCATAAAAACATAGTCTCCCAGTCCCTACTGCTCCCTTATACTATGTTGTGCCTAGTTCTTAAGTTACTAGATATTCTACTCGTTCTACCCTAGTGACCCCCTTTCTGACACAAGTATTTCCTCCTTTCTTTCTGCTTGATTTCTAGTACTTTAGCCCCTGGACCTTTTTTCCTTTCCAACGAGTGTTATCGAGCCTGCTTTCCTCTGCCTGTATTTGCTTGAAGATGAGATACCAGCTCGTCTAACCCTTCAATGGCCTCTAAGTAGGGTTTCCTTTTTGACACTTTTGTAGATCATGGGTTGAGCTGCAGCAATGTGCGCTACTTTTCCTGATGTCACATAGTCCGGCTCCACAAGCTCCTGGACTTTGCCGCTAATAAGTTTTTAATTTAATTTAAAGTTTTTAAGCCTTACTTACTTCTTGAGAAGAATCTGTGCTGTCATCACCATTCATGGCATGCTACTCTGTGTAAATGTGTCTGTGCTGCCTGTCTGCTGCATTCTTTCTCTATTCTCCTTTTGCCTGCTTCAGAGTACTGCCATCACCTTTCCGATGACCCCCTTGAAGAGAGCGAGGGTTGGGCTACAAGCAAATGCCTATATTCTCAGGCCCCTCCTACTGCCACTCTGATGAGGGTCCTCATCTTGTATCAAATGCAGCAGACTTGTGGTTTACTCTCCTGGTGTCCACTTCGAAGCCCACTTCTCCAATTGCTCAATTCCGGCGTCCCACGTGCTGCATCGAAATGTAATGGAATGAGAGCGAACAACTTCATGATCCAAATCTGTCGCTGTTGTGATCACAACCAGCACTCTCTCTCTCTCTCTCTGTCTCTCACACACACTTTCAGGTTTCACATATTAACACCCAGAAAGCTATTGTCTGGTTTCAGAAACTGAACATTAAAGGATTCTTATGCCCTCTGGTTTTGCTGCATTTGCTTCTGTGCTGAGATGATTAGAGACAATCTCTTTGTGCCTTCCATAAATTTGCATAAGATTGTAATGTCTGGCAAATGCCAGTATGTTAACATATTAAGAATGATGTTTCCATCCCTGCAGAGGAGGATTATGACAACAGAGCTTATGAAATATGGGCAATTCAATATTTGACTATATTGCTCTATCACAGTTCATTGAAGACTCTTAGGATACACAATTCTCTTTTTACCACCACCCACTTCTTTTTTGTTGCAGATTATAAGAGACACCGGTGACCAAAAGAGTGCATGCTCTTTACTAAAACTGAAAAACATTAACCTAGGCTGTTTTTTAACTATGTCAACATGTGGCAGAATAAACTGTACTTTTATGTCACATCTCAACTTTTTTTTAATTCTATAACCCTCCCGGAGTCTTGCAGGTAACTGCTGCACAGCTTGTGAAGTCATTTGAATTTCAATTTGTATAAGGTAAATAGAGGCTGCAGTAATTCTGTCACTACTGTTATGTCGTGAGGACCATTTTAGTACCTAGGTTGGGCACCTCTGTTTTAGTTCAGTTTTATGGTGTGTGCTCTATTCACATTTTATATAAATTTTTAGTCAGTATGACTTCTTTTAGCAATGGCCATGCACGTTTTATCGGTTGTTTCATTAGGTTTTGCCTGCACATTGCATGCTTGCTTGCTGTTCTTGCAAATACTTTTGTTGAGTAAAAAAAAAACCTTAAAAGGGACTTAGAACCTGCCCTTTACTTACCTGAACTTACCACTGGTTTAGTCCAACGTTGCTCTAGTTTACGTGTTTCTTATTGGCCAGCATGTCGCCTGCTTTCACTTCTTGCTCTGCTTTTGCCAACCATGCCATCACATGGAACTTGGATGAAGTACACCTTCCGCTCACTTGCCATTGGCTACTGGCCAGTGTCCTTCCCCTCGCTACTTGACTGTGCAGGTATTTTTTTTTTTAAATGTACGTGCCTTGGGGCAGCCGGAGAGCTCTTTAAGTTCACCCAGCAATGTGGACTTTGCACATGTCAACAAAACACAAGTGTGGGCAGGTGCGATGTGTGTCGAAATGTCAGAAAACTTAGCAACAAAAGTGTGTCAGTTAAAAATGATTACTATGGGGTTTGCTTGTGTAGGGTTTCGAAGAGCTACTACTTCAAAGTACCAATTACTGGAGCCTTACCAAGCAAGCATTCTGATGTAACCTCTTTTGTGGGATGGGTGGAGGGATCATCTTGAAGATGTTCCCTTGTTTCACAACGGAATCTGGAGTGTACACATCACTATAAGATACTGTCATGATTTGTCTATGATGCTGGAGCACTCTTTTACACGGTTAGAGACGCCATCACAACACAGCAGTGAAGCAGAGCCCTGTCCTGTAGAGTGATGCGCTGGGTTCACTCCTCTTGGACGCCGCAGGATTCTAGGCGCTTTGATGGACATAAGTGCCCCGAGGACAGGTGGAGTTGGATGTCCCTTTTGATTGACACCCTTTGCTCCTCGATTGGCCACTCTCTGCTCTTCGCAGCTCCTCTTACTTTCTCAAGAGGCTCCGAGAGGCGGAGATCTCAGATTGACACAGGGAACAAATAAACCGCTTGATGCGTCAGTGCATGGCCAATGCTGCCCCAAGCATAGCTGCTAGTACACACCAGGCTGCAGCCCTGTTAGTAACATTTGAGTACTCAGCAAACTTCCCTGCAGGCTTCCCGTGCTCACAGCATGAAACCAAGGCCACGGGCAACTACGCTATCTCAGCTCTGAGGCTGCTGAAAGAATAGCCATGAGTTGTATACTTCTGGCCGGGGTAAGGGGTGCTCAAGAGAAGAATAATGGTTGTGTGATTTTGCACCAAGTCGTAGTCCTATGTCAAGCACTCTGCCATCCCATGCACAGCTGCTAGTACACACCAGGCTGCAGCCCAGTTAGCAACATTTGTGTACTCTACTGTGACCATGCGTCCCAGATTTACCCTGACAGTCCCAGTTTCTTACAACCAGTCCCGGGCTCCCAAGACTTTTTTCTAATTTAAATAATGTGCCGGTTTCTGAAGAGGGTCAAATGAGCGCTTTCATGGGATTGCAGTGCTGGTGTTTTCACCAGCCCTTCTTTCACACGAGGAAACAGAAGTTCTCTGCTTGAAAGAGAGCTTGCTGTGCTGGTTAATTCTCGCACCACAACAGGTGTTAATGAGGTGTCCTAGGTTACACAGTCTAGAGTAAAGAGGATACAAAAGCACAAATTAAAACTTATCCATTTGTGTTTTTTTTTTCGCTATCTGATGCTTGTAATCTTTTTCACCATTATATAAGAGACCACAAGTCACAAAATGCCAAGTAATCGGACTGAATGTGAACTACTCTTAAATTTTGGAAACGGCGTGCAGCCTTTGAAATACTTTTTGTTTTTTTTAAATTGATAGCCTTTTTTTAATAGATTAGTAGATTTTTAGATTCTGTCTGTGCAGCCCCATATTTTTGTGTTGTCATAGTGATACTTTAGTGTCTATGGTAGGTAGCAATGTATAGTCCTACTTCTGTGTCTAGTACTGCCCCTGTTTTTGGTTCTAAAAATCTGATCTCCCAAGTGTAGTCTGCAAACTTCCTTTCGGGCTTCCTGTGCTCACAGCATGAAACCAAGACACTATCTCAGCTCCGAGACCGCTGAAAGAATGAGCGCACAGCCATAAGTTTTGACCTTTGGGCCAGGGTGGTGGGTGCTCAGAGAAGAATAATGGTTAGTGCTTTTGTACCAAGTTGTAGTCCTGTGTAAAGCTCCCCCACCCCGCAACAAGAGGACCGATGTGCCCAGAGCTCCCACCCCTTTGAGACACTAGAGAATCCCATACCCACTGGGAACTCTTCTCCCACCGCAGTGACAACACAAGACCCTCACTAATACTTTGTGCCCAGGACTCCCATTTCCCTGAGACCGCAGGACTCCATACACACAGGCATGTGCCAAGGGACCTGGGCCCTGCCTTTAAGGTCGAGAATTTTGTTCTAGTGTATTGACTTCAAAGTTGTAGGGGCATCATGCCTGGAGCACGAGCAACCGAAAACCAATTTTAACCTGACTGGGGCTAAATAGTCGGGTGTACCTTGACTCTGATGCAGGGAAATCTTAAGGATTTTGAGGGCCCATGGCCAAACAGTTTTCAGCTTTAAATTTATAATCCAATTTCATCTCTTTCATGCCCTCTTTGGTCAAGTCACTTAGTGCACGGGCACACCCAATTCTAAATGAGTTTACATCTAATATTCAGGGACACTTACGTGTTTTCAATTTTGTAACACAGCACTAGCTCACTGGTAGTACTGGAAATAATCTCTGTGATACCTACCCATTTTTCATATGTGAGGTCCTGCTTTGATCTAAAAGAAACTTTTTTATCAATGACTTATCAAACATACATGCAGCGTTTTTCTGCAAAATGTCTGTAATAGACTTTCACACATCACCCACATTAAAAACAAAGGAAAGCAGTATTTAAAACAATCTATTCAAGAATTTTTCAAGGTCATCAAGGTAGGAGACTGCAGAACATAACAGAGCTGGCTCTATCCTGAAAGGCTGGGGCCCTGGGCCGGGACCCACCATGTCCCAGCATCATCATTTTTCCATTTTGCATTCCGTTGTAACCCATGCCAGTACCACTTGTGTGTTACAACGCAAATGACATTCCCACGCATGACCGTTACCACACATTTTTTACAGTGAATATGCCTTTACCACGCATGCCTTTACAATACATTTTGTTCTAAAAGCATGAATTTTATATGCATATCCGTGGTAAAGATTTTCCCTGAACCCTGCCTTTAGTTCTAAAAGCGGTCCCGGGCATGACCCCCCTGGCCCTTCTACAAAATATCCACCCCTGCCCTCAGCCCTAAAACTGGACCCTACATACCCACTGTCCACAGCCCTTCTAAAAATTACCTGACCCTTGCCCTGAACCCTAAAACCAGACCACAGCGCGCCGCCTGCCGCCCCCAGACATTTTAAGAAATACCCGACCTCTGCCCTTAGCTCTAAAAGAGGACCCCAGTTGAGCCCCCAGACCCTCTGTAAAACACCTGACCCCTGCCCTGAGCCCTAAAACTGGACTCCAGCGTGACCCCCTCCAGCCACCCACCACCTGTTCCCCAGCCCTTCTAAAAAATACCAGACGCCTGCCTTGGCCCTAAAACAGGACCCCAGCGTGACTCCCCTTGACCCCAGCCCTTCTAAAAAATACCAGCCCCTCAGCCCTAAAATTGGACTCCAGCATGGCCCCCTGGCCCCCAGCCCTTCTAAAAAATACCCGATCCCCGACTGAGCCCTAAAACAGGACCCCAGCATGACCCCCCAGTCCCAGCCCTTCTAAAATATAGCCGCCCCCTGCCCTGTGCCCTAAAACTGGATCCCACCACACCACCCCGCCCACAGCCCTTCTAAAAAACATACCCAACCCATGCCCTGAGTCCTAAAACAGGATGCGAGCACGGCCCACCAGCCCCCAGCCCTTCTAAAAAACATACCCATCCCCTGCCCTGAGCCCTTCTAAAAATGGCCCATCCCATGTCCTGAGCCCTAAAACTGGACCCATTTGTGCCCCCACCCGTCACAGCCTTTCTAAGAAATATCCAACCACTACCTTGAACTCTAAAACTGCCCCCACCACCACCCCTGCCCAAGCCCTATAACTGTACCCCTGCCCTAAAACTGTAGTCCCACCCCAAACCCTAAAACCGTATCCCTGCCCTAAACCCATAAAGCCCCCCTGCATCCCACCCCAAGACCTAAAACCGTTCCCCCACCCCAGTCCCAAGCCCTAAAACTGGATCCCTGCACGCCCCCCAACCTGCATTTTGCTTTGGGTGCTATTCCTTGTGCCAAGAATGCCTTCCAATATGTTAGTGGCAGCATGTTACTCTGGGTGCTCTCATAAGCCCAGAATTATACTGAGTATACTGAGTATTCCATGCCAACAGGAGACTCATGAACATAAGAAATGCAAACATACACATGCTAATTCTCTCTCGCTCATACTTTCGCTCAGTCATACTCAATCCCTCTCTCATTCACTCTTTCCCCCTCACTCACACTAACTCACACAGACTAACTTACAATTTAGGTCAGGCACTAAATCACAAACACTAGAGTAACTAATTGAGAAGATGACTTACCGTTCACCATGCAAAAAACATTGACAAAGACAAATAGACTAAGCGTAGGTAAAATCTATTGGCTTTGCCAATGCTTGCTTTAGGAAATCAAAGGCTCATTTAATTAGCCTTTGCACTACATTTAATCAACATTCTGTCCAAGGCTATGTGCTAACTTGTGTTGCCAGTCCAGGAGCCAGTTTCTATCTCCGAGACAAGCATTGCATCAGAACTGTGGTCCCAATGGGACAAGACTTATGATATAAACTATACACTGACCCATGCATGGTAGAAGGCATTCCAGTCATCATCATCCTGGGATGCATACTACAGGACAGGCAGCTTTGCTGGTGCTGATTTCTCATCCTCCTGAGTGGATTGCATCTAAACAAAAGGCAGACCCCTGCTATCATATTCAGGAATGGGGTCTGGGCTAATCCCTTAGATCAAGCCAGGAAGAGGGTTACAACCACTATGCTCTCAGAGGTAGACATAGGGTTAGGTAGGAAACTCTAGAACCTCTACAACCACCCAACATGGAGGGGTTGTTCATCTTCACTCTGATGGTATTGTTAATTTTGTTAATTATTTTGCTTTGTTTAACCTGCTAATTACTGCAGCACAAGCTTTTTATACCTGAATGTGATTGCTTCAATAAATGCATTGAAAATGTATTTTGCATCCTGTGTTTCGCCTTGGCATGTGTGAGTAACTGAACGAAAGGGGTATAATCTGTTTCCACAACTTCCCTGAGGAGTCAAAGTGTCACGTTGAGGTTGCCATAATCACCTTTCACCCTGACAAGTTTGGAGGTTTGGGTGGGGCACCGTGAGCTAGCCAGAAGCTAGGACGACAGCTACCTACAGCGTGGGTTGCACTTACTGTTCCACGCTCTGTGGTGCTGCCGTCCTAAACACTCAGTCCTATTACCATAGTAGGAACTGCATAACAATTACATAACTTGACCAAATGTCAACAAAGATGCAGTGCTGTAGTCCTTGATTTTCATGTATTTGTTGAATGCATCTGGAAATTGAATCCCAAGTTCACTTCAGTTGTTTCCATAGAACTACCATATCTGAAAACAATTATTTTTCGAAGAAAATTGTATCATGAGTCCACCACACAATCATAGCAATAGTATTTTTCATCAGATGTGACTTCTTGACCACTTACAGTATCCAGCCTCGAGCTCCAATGGCCACTGGAGGTTGGTTCCACTGCCAGTTTCAGCCCACCTCACTCGGCTAACCTGTGCATTGAGTAATGGCTGCACAGTAAGTGGACCAGGGGCAAGGCCAAAGTGAGGACTTGATCTATGCCCTGGTTACAACTCCATTCCAATTGCTGCCTCAGCCTCTCTGACCTTTCTGCCGCAGGGTGGGTCAAATGTCTCTTTCTACAAAGTACTGCAGGATATTTATTAATTAGTGTAACACCAGTAAAGGAACATTTGAGGGAAAGGTAAGAATTATACAAATAGAGTAAAATGGTTCGAAAGTAAGTCGGAGTCGGTACAATTCCAGTGGCTGATGTCCGGAGGCTACTGCTGAAAAGTAACATTAGGAATTAGGACTGCTGCTTTACCAGCATTCATCAGTTCTGTGTGTATGTGGATAATCACTATATATTTTCACATTTAAAACATTATTTTCATTTGGGCTTGGAGTTCAACATCAGTGGGACAAGTACATAGCTGCCAGTGTCAATGTCCAGACAACATTGCATTCTGGGGTCTGTAGTTTAGTTTTTGCCATTGAACGAAAAGCAGGCTCCAAAGTGCAGTTGGATAAAAAACCAGACCTGACCGAAACCCCACACATATCGAAGGGCTAGTTGGCAGCTATGTTAACGTTTTTTAATGCATATATACATGAAGTTTTAGTGCGCCTCCCTATTGCTGTCCAACTTGCCTAGCAAGAAATAAAAGAAAACGCAATTTCTAACTGCTACTCGCCATCCACCTCCTGCATTTAGATCATGCGCTGATGGCAAATCAATCTTCGCAGCTCTATTTTGAACAGGGGCATGGTTTTCTAAGTGCTGTTCTCTCAGACCCTCAAGAAACTCAGGTGTCCTTGTATCTGAAAAGGCTGGAGGTCATGCACCAGGCTGCCTCTTCATATGTAATGCATTTCCATCAGAGAAGCCCATTCCTGCCACCTTAATAGTAGATAAATACACGCACATACATCTCTTCCCCTCAATGCTTAATTTGTAAATAAAAGCGTGCCGGTGCCCAAAGCTGTCCTCTGAAACACGCGGCTTGTGCAATTAAATCTACGAGCACGGAATATTGAGCAGGAGAATCCTGAGGCCATCGTGGGCCTCTTTCATCCATTTACAGCCACTCCCTGCCCCTCCAGCTCACTCCTGCAGCTCTCTGCTTTCTCCCTTTGCAAAGCTTTTTCGTTTTTCTCTTCCCCCATCTTTCCCATATGTGTCTGTTGCTCGCAGTAAATGCCTGTGACAGAAAAATAAGTGCCGGCCCTCAAAATTAAGTGCTGGTGCACAGCACCGGAAACCACCGGCTCAAATTAAGCACTGGTTCCACTGTAGAGCTCATATCAGGAGCTCAAGAGGCCCTGTAGGCACCTTGTAGGGTAACACCTCATCAGGGTTCAACAAATGCCAGCAATTTCAACTTTTTAAGTTGCACCTGTGCACTGTGTACAACAAGCTTAGCCTTAGGCAGCTGCTGTGTATGAATCATCACTGTGGAAAAATAAAACAATCATTTTTGCATAATAGTGCTGTCTTTAAAACCCTCTGAGAGGTGGGGTTGCAAGTTTCATGCCAAGGATTGCAGATGTGATGCCGTAAAGATGTTTGCGGGTTGTGTCATGGAGCTGCCCATATTAGTATGGATGGCTTGATCTGCGCCACTGCAACCCTTTGGTATGCAACCCTTTCCTTCTATTGCCCAAAGTCATTGATATTGCTATGCCATTTGTCAGTCCCACAAAGATGGGAAGGGGTTGAAGGCCAAACCAGTAGCTCATCATCTTCCTTGGTGTCCCCCTTTTGCACGTCCACATAGATTTCGTCCAGATCCCTAAATGTGCCTCTTACTCCTATGTACTGGCGATTGTCTTGATGTTTTCAGGGTGGGTTGAAGCTTATTCTAGTGCAAGAGAAAATGGTATAACTGTAGCTAAGTGTGTACTTATGGACTTTATTCTCCATTTTGGGATCCTGAGCTATCTCTTGAGTGGCTGAGGAACACACTTTACTTCATCAGTAGAAAGGGTTACTATGATCAACCAGCATTTCCATTGTGCCTATGACCCTGAGTCAGGAAAAAAAGTAGAGCGAAATAATGGCACGCTTAAGAATAAGATAGTGAAGATCTGTTCTAAACCCAAATTAAATGGCTTAACACCTTGACTGTAGCTCCATGGTTCTTCAGGGCCACGCCATCTGTAGAAACAAGACTGAGCCTTATGATGTTTCCTTGAAGCCTTCCAGTTTCAGTTAGACATGTAATTAAATAATGATGCCGTCCTGCAATTCTGCTGAAAATGTATTCACTTTCTCCTTAGTTACCATTCTCAGGTTCAAGCTGCCTTGCCTAACTGTCTTAAGTCTGCCACACCCTCCAGCCCAGAGTCTGTGTGTACATCTGGATCCATCAAAGGAAGTCCACCCTGCAGCCTAGCTTGCATGGGGCATACCTGATGCTAATCATCACAAACACAGCTGTGAAGTTTTATGGTAGATGAAGCGGGTTCACCCATCCCAGAGAAAGCATACTGCACCTCCCTGAGACGTCTGCCCACCACGGCCTATCTCCACATCTTCACCAAACCCTAAGCCAGGTACATGTGGCAGAAGTGCTCCTGCTCCTGCCTTGCCTCCTACAAGTGAGCCAGACCTTCCAGACCCACCATCTACATCTGCTGATTCGCATCAGCATAATGGTGCAGCCACCATCTCTGATCGTTACCACCTATGTCCACGGTGAACTACCATCTCCTGGATACTGGTTTCCCTGTGGGTCTGGCCAGCTCTCTTAGTGCTGCCCTCAGTTTATGGCATTTGGTAGGATGCTTCTTGCAGTGGAATGGGGAGTAGTTGGAAACCTGGACTGTAGCACCTGTCCTTGAATGGAGAAGCTGCTTTGTGCATGAGAGCAACTCCTTCTTGCTGTTACTTGAGAAAGGTTGACAAAAGAATAATCTTTATTCTGGATCTGCACACACTGAGCTGCTGATGTTCTGAGAGGCGTGCCTTTGATAAGAATGCCTCTCAGCAAAAATGAGAATGCCCCCCATTGATCTGTACTACTATGGCCACCAAATGCCAGAATGAACCAGAACCTCCAAATGTCTGGGCAGTCTTGAACCCTATAGCAATCCTGTCAGCTGCTATTTGACTAACACTGTTCACCTTACATTTTAAGAGGAACAGTTTTGTGAGGCCCAGGAAACAACTAATGGGGGCATGTTTGTGGGCCAAAGTGAATGTGACAGTGTTTTAGAGACCATAAATAATGAAGCTACGCCCTATGAATACTGTTTCCCACTGGCTTGTTGATTCACCAGACTCAATAGCAAAAGTATGCACATTTCATCTGTGGGAAGAAAGTCTATTCATGGCTGCCCCAAGACTAGGCTGGGGTCTGTTGTTCCCCTGAACTGGTCCCAAACATCTTACATATACCCTCTTCAGCAGAGGCGGGTGAACTGCAAAGTCTCCAAAATAAACTGATTATTTTCATTTTGATTTCCAGCTATAGTGTAGGGCCAACAATCAAAGAGAAAAATATACTAGATGAAGTAGCCAATGCCCAGCCATTTCTTTAGGCCTGATCACTGATCATCTAGATGTCCAAAAAGCAACGCTCTTGTGGAATAGGCTGAGTATAGACTATTTCATTTAAGCAAAAGGGGGGAGGGGTTTGGGCTATAATACTGTCTGGATGTTGTTCTCATCTTCCCAACACCTCCTTCAGTATCCATTAATAAATAGATCATATTTAGGGTAATGCAAGTAAATTAAACATTTTAGGAACAAAGCCTGTGTCATTGGTTCATCAAGGGTCGTAATAACTGTACAAGATGCCTGGTATCTGCTAAAGTCAGTAGCGTCTCCTAGGGATAGTTTAAACCACGTCTACCAGGACTCGATGAACTGGCGAAAAATGCTTTGCTCCTTTGGGGGACTACATACATGTTGTTAACACAACAAAGCATCCTATACAAATGTTTAGCCCTGAAGAAGGTCTTCTTGGGAAGAGAGAAAAGCGTTGGCTGTAGTTTGTTGTGTGCTAGGGAATGTAATATACAGATAAATAACATGTTCATTGAACTATTGTATCAAGAGCTCCTTTAAAAACGACTTCAATGTTCATGAAATTCTCTGAGTGAACTTTGTAATCATCATCTCGTGCTTCTTCTTAAAATATTAACCTGAAGGTCGGGTTGAGAGCACCAAGCTCTTGAAGGTGGGCTAAAAAAACAGCAAGGAAATAGTTTTGGATGGTCTGATGCACAGGCTGAAAGTTTTCCTTTCATATTTTGGTTTGTGGGTGAGTTCTCCTGCACAAAAGTTCCCATGCATTTCCTCTTGCAAACAGCACTGTTGTACAGGATTTTTCACGCAATATTTTCCTTCCAAATTTGTAAATTTCTGATTAAGTTGATGAAGGTTTAAACTGAAGATTGAAAAAGCTTCACGAAATAAGCAGAAGTTAACTATAATGGGTGCATTGCAGTCTTTAGCATTATCTCTGTCCGTCCCCCATTCGAAACACTAGGCTCGAAGACTCTGGAAATCATAATGACCCGTAGCCTAACCCACCATTCTTACCCAAGGCTCAATATCCTATGATATAAACCAGTGTGTTGTTGTCAGATGGGACATGTACAGAAATAATATTGTGCCTTCCTGGGATTACCTTCTCCTTTCAAAGAATATCTGTTTAGAGACTCCATTAATCATCCTTGTCCTCACCTCCTGACATTAATCAGCTACCACTTTCACTTTGTTAACAGTGGTCTTAGCTGCTGTCAGCCTTCAGTCAACATGAGGAGTGCCATTCTGTCAGGACTACTTTATTTGGACTCTAGTAATTCATCTATAATCTAATGATTATGGAGATTACATCTCACCGCAGAGAACCCACTAGCAGAATGATCGGCTTTCATAGCTCGGGCCTTGAGTCAAAGAGACTTAAGCCTTCTCCACAAGCCAACAACAAGAAAAAACCTGGATAGGGCTGTGACCAAGAACTCCCCTTGGATCTGTTGATGGGGGAACCTGACGGTCCAACAGCCCTGAGCACCCTACTGCTTCTTCCAGTTCCCAACTGACAAACACACATTCAGTTTGGTCACAATTGCTTCACGGTCTTCACATGACATCACAGGCCTGCACGGCTGAGGTCACATGGTCTCTATAGCTAAACCCAGGTTCACTGGAATTATGTAGTATGTGAGGTCCAAATTATGCGGCAGGGTTGACTAAATTATGCAGCAAGAAAAGGCAAATTGTGTAGCATAATGTGGCATATTTTATGATAGTATTACTTCATCATTTTGTCACTTTAACATTTGTTAACACTGTCTAGGTATTGGTTGAACCTCATCAGTACCAGATTAACACCCAGATATACCAATAAGCAACAGAAAGGTGACCAGTCAAGCTTTGAAAGAGCCTTACACTGAGTGGTTAAATTTATTGCTGCGTTTTTAGTAACTTTTGGACCATTTGAGCTTCATTTTAAATTTGCTAAAATCTGTAGATTATGTAGCAGATTATGCATTATGTGGCAAATGTGACAAATCTATATTTATGCACAAAATGCTGATGATGCATAATTGCATGATTCCAGTAGCCCTGGGTACACCACAAGAATGTTATTTGCTAAAACAACACATTCCCTCACAGTCCTAAAATGAATGCCTCCAAATGAAATGCAATTCTTAGTGGAACAAAAACAATGCACCTCACCTACGGTTGGAAGGTTTTGCAAAATAAAAACTCTGCTATAGGCTTGGATGAAATTTGCATAATTTCTTTTGAAGAAACGATGTGAAATGATAAAAAAAAGTCGAATGTATGCGTAAACATGTGGTACACCGATCTGCCAGGTGGCGCTAATTTTTTTTTGCACGAAATGTGTTCTCACATCCACTTTGGATTCGAAAATCTATTTCACTCAAAAAAAGAGCAAAATCAGGCATGACGGTAACAACAACCACTTGCACTTGGTTTGTTTATTTGCATTCTTCATATGCTCCCGGGACAGGATTTTCACCAGAAAGCAATCTCAATTACACAATGTAGCGCAATGAAGTATTCTTCAGCAGTTTGCATAATCGTAATACAAAATGACAGTAATTACGCAAGAATATATTAGCGTAAACGAAATTTTCAGAGTGCGTTTCTCTTGCGTAAATAACATTTTTTCTGAACTACTGACAGTTGCCTCCTAGGTCTATGGGTCTTATATCAGCTTACGTACACACTCTTACCACTTCTACCACGAACAGTGCTTTCAACAGTTTTCCACTCTGGATTTACAGTTCCTGCAATGTGATAGGAATGCCGGTCAATCCCTGTCATTTGCTAATATTGTGAGACAGAGGCCTCTGCCCCCATCCAGTTAATTCCGACCCTGTTCACTGCGGTGATACCAAAGACATGTTTGCCTTGGTTGAAGAGCTTTCCGAGATGTGGGGGAGGCGTTTCTAAGAGATGTTCTTCGGGGCTGTGTTCTGTTTTTATGACTTTATTCAGTTTTGTAGAACACGCTTTCCTGCTCCTTCCCACGCCATCTTGTCCTGTCTTTCATTTGCTCTTTGATTTAGCTTACATGTCGGTTCTTAGAAGAAATCCCCCCCTCTTCCCTGGAACCTTCGAGTCAGGTATAGTGTTTACAAATAAACTTTGAAATGCATCAAAACTGACAGGGGTTGGGTGACACATGGCTGTCCTAAAACGTACCCAACTCAGGGAAGTAACACGTTTCTTTTCTCTCTCTGCTTCATCCCCCTAGAGAGTTTGAGCTAGTATTTTAAGCATTTTGATTGACTGAGGCAATTACCGAATTACATATAGGGTGATAATTGTAGTTACATGAATGGCCAGCCCTATGTGAACAGCTGCATGTAGAACAGCCACCTTTGTATGCCTTGCCCAAAGAGCCTAAGAACAAAAAGCAGGCCAAGACCCCTACGTGCCACAGTAATTATACGCTTAATCAGCATACGTCCATTCTAGATTTCTGCCTGCATGTTATTCCTTCCTGGCGTCAGATCGCAGTCTTCCCTTGTGGTCCTGTGTGCCATTTTATAGTGAGCTCACAATGTGCAAGTCGCCAACCCACAGAATGGCCACCAAAGGAGCGGGACAAATTTGCTTTTGAAGGTTCAACCAAGATGTCGCCTTTTATTCACACAGTGTCAGCGAGAAATGAAAACTATAGTTAAGCAGACATTGTTATGAGAATGCAGACATTAAGATCAGCAAACTGCTCAATGGCTGTATAAGCAATAAACCAATTATCTCCACTTTTCCATTACAGCGCAACTCTCCAGAATGCATACTGTCAACAGGTTCATCCATCATCCATACCCTGCACCAAGGGCATATGAGAGCATATATTAGGTACAGCTTCCCCTCCGTGTCACAGAGAAATGGGCAATACCCACAGTTCCATACCAACACATACACCATGGTACTGCATAGTGCTCCACCCATGCCGGAGTACCTGTCACAAGGCAAATCCCCCCAAAATGTTCATCTGCAGGCATCACAAGGTAGGGCAGAAAGGCCGAGAACCACCAGCAGGTCAGTCCCTCCTTCTGCCAGCCTAGTGCCCACACAAATCATCACCCCACCAAGGGGTCAGTCCAGTACATCAATTCAAATTTTTGGGTAGCCCCCTTTTTCTGCTGACAGAAATTCCACCTTTCTCCAGGAGTGGATAGGTGTTTGATCCAGCATACTGGTGTGCAGTGGTGAGACAAAAGGCTGATCCCTCGTATCCTAATGCCTTAAATGCCCCCGTCCAGGGTGCCTCCTATTTGCTGGGGGCACCTTGTCATATTTCTTTAAGACTTTTAAAGATCCCCACCTGATTGTCGGTTTTTTCCCCAAAGAAAGATCCTGGTTCTCACTTTTCTTGTACAAATTAGTATTAGAATTTCCCTTCTTTTATCTTATGGAATACATATTTTCCATATCTTCTATACAGATTGTAAACAATAGCTGGCCAGAAAACTACCTATTTAACCACGTGACTTACTCCACCATTCTTCATAACCTCATCAGTCCTATTCTACTTTTAAATCCATCCCAGAAAATCCTTCAGAAAATCCTTCAGTCTGCCAACTTGCTCAGTCTTGCACCCCCATTGTCTCTGTAGTAGGATACCAGCGTTCGGCAAGTCCGCTAAATGAAGCATAAAAGGCTTTTTTGTTCCAGGTAGTAATAACACACTGACATCGTAGGAGCACACACATTCAACTAATTGGAATAGGGAATGTGGGCAGGCAGGGTAAGACATGGGGACTGCAGTGTTCATTTTCCTGTTTTTTTTCCAGTTGCTCTTTAGGGTCCAAGGTCCTGGTGACACACATCCAGGAAAAGAGTGGCACAGAAATACTGAGGAGCAAAGCTTTCTTTCTTACACTTCTGTCTCTCCCCATGATCCCACCCTAGGCATTAGCTAATCAACCCTGCCCAGGTGAGCCTGCGATCATCTTATATGGGAATGTCCTCTATCCTAGGGCTGCCCACGAGAGGTGAGTGGGCAGGGCCAGACACTGTCACTTCTGAGAGGTGAAAATAGCCCAGAGACAGCTGCTGCCATGAGATAGAGCAGGCACATGAAGAGGGCATCTCATTATGGCAAACCATAGAAGAACAACCCCGAGACATCAGAGTCAAATGCCCCAGCCTCAAGTGCAGTGGCACTCTGTCCCCTTCTTGCACGTGCCCCCCCCCCCCCCCCCCCCCACAATGGGTCTGACAGGGCACAGTCTTTCTGTTTGTACTACCTGTACATTAGTAGTCCCCCACTATTCCTATGTTAGGTGTTTTGAGGCCACCTCACAAAAGAATACAAGTATGTAATACGTTACTACAGGAGTATGATGACCTACATCAAAATACATGTCAGAATAGCTGGTCTGGCAGGTCAGTGTATGGGCTGTTTTTTGGATGTGTGTGGGGCTGTTTTACGGTCTGCTGGGACAATTTTTATTGTTGATTTCACTGATAATAAAACAAACATCCGTTCAGCAAGCTCAAATTCATGCCGTCTTTCTTACCTTGCGAAACACCAATACAGTGTGCCTTTACAAGATCGGAACTACCTAAACTTGCACACAGGGGCCACATGTTTAGCTATCTAAATCACCAGGGAGGGCCACTTTTATTTCAGTGCCAAGGCCTATTTTTGTATCCAGTAACTATCCTGTTGATGGTGCGTGCGCGTGCTACATATTCCCTATCCAAAACATAATACGACCAGAAGCACCAACACAGAAACACCCTGAAAGGACTACAGACTACTTTTGCGCACGCGCATAAACGTGCACACTACCGGGGCGCAGCATCCCTGGGATATTTATACTCACAGGTGTTACAAGATAAATAGGGATGCGCGTGTGTGTGAAGCAATGAAATCTTGGCCAAGAGGAGGGGCTGAGGCTTCAAAAGGGTAATACACCTATAAGAAAAATGTACATCCCTGAAAACAGCGGCTGGGTAGAACGCCTGTGAGGTGGAAGGGGGGGAGGGGGGGTTTGTTGGCGGATGGTGGTGATGGACACAGGGCACAGACACTTATGTCTGCCTTGAAATGTGACAAGGAAAACAGGTGCAGGAAAATAGCTCACTGCCTCATATTTGTATTAAATGTAGTGGCCTCGATACCTTGCTGGTTCGCATTTCCAGTTCAGAAGCTTGGGCGTAGCTTGGTTAGTAGGACTGTACTGGGGTGTGCCTGAGGGGAGGGAACAAGAGGGTAAGGGCGGGGTGAGTTTCAGAATGCATTATATGAGAGGTGACCAGACATCCCTGATTTCC